>NC_048579.1:69806618-70106618 GCF_013265735.2 Oncorhynchus mykiss
AGGCTGGACCCTGACCAACAGTAGGGACCAGGGTAAACCTGCAGGCTGGACCCTGACCAACAGTAGGGACCAGGGTAAACCTGCAGGCTGGGTCCTGACCAACAGTAGGGACCAGGGTAAACCTGCAGGCTGGACCCTGACCAACAGTAGGGACCAGGGTAAACCTGCAGGCTGGGCCCTGACCAACAGTAGGGACCAGGGTAAACCTGCAGGCTGGGCCCTGACCAACAGTAGGGACCAGGGTAAACCTGCAGGCTGGACCCTGACCAACAGTAGGGACCAGGGTAAACCTGCAGGCTGGGTCCTGACCAACAGTAGGGACCAGGGTAAACCTGCAGGCTGGGTCCTGACCAACAGTAGGGACCAGGGTAAACCTGCAGGCTGGGTCCTGACCAACAGTAGGGAGCAGGGTAAACCTGCAGGCTGGGTCCTGACCAACAGTAGGGACCAGGGTAAACCTGCAGGCTGGGTCCTGACCAACAGTAGGGACCAGGGTAAACCTGCAGGCTGGGTCCTGACCAACAGTAGGGACCAGGGTAAACCTGCAGGCTGGACCCTGACCAACAGTAGGGACCAGGGTAAACCTGCAGGCTGGGTCCTGACCAACAGTAGGGACCAGGGTAAACCTGCAGGCTGGGCCCTGACCATCTAACAGCAGAGAGGAGAATAAACTAGTCTGGTTTCCATCTAACAGCAGAGAGGAGACTAAACTAGCCACTCTCCATTCGCCAGTTCCTGCTCACGCCACATCAATACAGACTAGAGGTCGACCGATTAATCGGAATGGCCGATTTCAAGTTTTCATAACAATCGGAAATCTGTATTTTTGGATACCGATTTGGTCTATTTTATTTTACCACCTTTATTTATCCTTTATTTAACTAGGCAAGTCAGTTAAGAACAAATTCTCATTTTCAACGACGGCCTAGGAACAGGGGGTTAACTGCCCTTTTCAGGGGCAGAACAACAGATTTTTACCTTGTCAGCTCAGGGAATTCAATCTTGCAACCTTACAGTTAACTAGTCCAACGCTCTAACCACCTGATTACATTGCACTCCACGAGGAGACGGCCTGTTACGCGAATGCAGTAAGAAGCCACGGTAAGTTGCTAACTAGCATTAAACTTATCTTATAAAAAACTCTGGTTCAGATCTCTACTGTCTGTCTGACAGAACCTCTCTGGTTCAGATCTCTACTGTCTGTCTGACAGAACACCACCTCTCTGGTTCAGATCTCTACTGACAGAACAGCACCTCTCTGGTTCAGATCTCTACTGACTGTCTGACAGAACACCACCTCTCTGGTTCAGATCTCTACTGACAAAACAGCACCTCTCTGGTTCAGTTCTCTACTGACTGTCTGACAGAACACCACCTCTCTGGTTCAGATCTCTACTGACTGTCTGACAGAACAGCACCTCTCTGGTTCAGATCTCTACTGACAGAACAGCACCTCACTGGTTCAGATCTCTACTGTCTGTCTGACAGAACACCACCTCTCTGGTTCAGATCTCTACTGACAGAACAGCACCTCTCTGGTTCAGATCTCTACTGACTGTCTGACAGAACACCACCTCTCTGGTTCAGATCTCTACTGACTGTCTGACAGAACACCACCTCTCTGGTTCAGATCTCTACTGACAGAACAACACCTCTCTGGCTCAGATCTCTACTGACTGTCTGACAGAACACCACCTCTCTGGTTCAGATCTCTACTGACTGTCTGACAGAACACCACCTCTCTGGTTCAGATCTCTACTGTCTGTCTGACAGAACACCACCTCTCTGGTTCAGATCTCTACTGTCTGTCTGACAGAACACCACCTCTCTGGTTCAGATCTCTACTGTCTGTCTGACAGAACACCACCTCTCTGGTTCAGATCTCTACTGTCTGTCTGACAGAACACCACCTCTCTGGTTCAGATCTCTACTGTCTGTCTGACAGAACACCACCTATCTGGTTCAGATCTCTACTGTCTGTCTGACAGAACACCACCTCTCTGGTTCAGATCTCTACTGACAGAACAGCACCTCACTGGTTCAGATCTCTACTGACTGTCTGACAGAACACCACCTCTCTGGTTCAGATCTCTACTGACAGAACAGCACCTCTCTGGTTCAGATCTCTATACTGTCTGTCTGACAGAACACCACCTCTCTGGTTCAGATCTCTACTGTCTGTCTGACAGAACACCACCTCTCTGGTTCAGATCTCTACTGACAGAACACCACCTCTCTGGTTCAGATCTCTACTGACAGAACACCACCTCTCTGGTTCAGATCTCTACTGACAGAACACCACCTCTCTGGTTCAGATCTCTACTGACAGAACAGCACCTCTCTGGTTCAGATCTCTACTGACTGTCTGACAGAACACCCCCTCTCTGGTTCGGATCTCTACTGACTGTCTGACAGAACAGCACCTCTCTGGTTCAGATCTCAACTGACTAGGTGACTGTGCAGTCTAGGTGACTGTGCTGACTGAGTGGATTCCACTTAAGGGCAGAAGCACCTCCGTACCTTCATCTGATTGACAGAGAGAGAAAGGGAGAGAGACAGAGGGAGAGAGAGAGAGAGAGGGAGAGCGAGAGAGACCGAGGCAGAGGGAGAGAGGCAGAGGGAGAGAGACAGAGGGCGAGATGGAGACAGAGGGAGAGGGAGGGAGAGAGACAGGGGGAGAGAGAGAGAGAGAGAGAGAGAGAGAGAGAGAGAGAGAGAGAGACAGAGGGAGAGAGAGAGAGACAGAGGGAGAGAGAGAGAGGGAGACAGAGGGAGAGAGAGACAGAGGGAGAGAGAGACAGAGGGAGAGGGACGAGAGAGAGGGAGAGAGACAGAGGGACGAGAGACAGAGGGAGAGAGACAGAGGGAGAGAGACAGAGGGAGAGAGACAGAGGGAGAGAGACAGAGGGAGAGAGACAGAGGGAGAGAGACAGAGGGAGAGAGACAGAGGGAGAGAGAAATGACAGAGAGCTGGAAGTGATAGAGACACCATGATCCAGCAGGGCATGATGCTAGCCTGAGATAACTTCAGAGAGGCCACTTCAGATTGGACAGCACCGGTCTGTCTGTGTACCAGTCCTGTTGTAAAATCTGATCCGACGAGCCTCCGGCTCTGTATTGCTATAGAGGCATTCTAAACCTACTGTATGCTAAACCTACTGTATGCTAAACCTACTGTATGCTAAACCTACTGTAGCACCAACTCTCTCCCACAACTTACCATGCATGCAGTATGACATCACATATAACACACTCACACACACACACTACCATGCATGCAGTACGAGATCGCATATAACACACTCACACACACACACTACCATGCATGCAGTACGAGATCGCATATAACACACACACACGCTCTCTCGCTCTCTCACACACACATCCCACAGACGCACTTACAGACACATCACCTATACACACGCACACAAATACACACACGCACACAGTCATGTGTGGAGCTCCATACCCATTTACCAAAAGCAGCCGAGCATCTTCAAGCAGACAGGCGAGCGGTGACAAATATAGGACCTACCTCATGCAGCTGGTGCAGCAGAAAGCAGTCTCCTCACGACCCCACAGCAGCCTGAGAGAGAAGAGAAGGCAGGGAGGGAGACATGATGACATCACAGTGTTTATATCCCCTCCCCTCCTAAAAGAGCCTGGCGGAGCATACACTTCAGTCCATCACAGACGGAGTGTCCTAGTCGGAGTGTCCTAGACGAAGTGTCCTAGACGGAGTGACCTAGTCGCGTGTGATTGCGCGCGTGGTTCTACAAGTGTGTGTGGGTTCTACAGTTTTTAATCTCCTCCGTGCCAGTGGGCTCCATGAGGCGTGTCCTTTGGCCCACCTCCAGAACCCATTCCTTAATCCCATTGGACATGCTTTATTAGTCGCAGGGCCAATTAAAATGTCCATCTGGTGGTCAATCTGAACCACACAGACAGACTGGTCTTGGGAGGAGAGGAGAGGAAGAACAGAGTACTATGGTACCTGTGTAGGCTACACTATGAAAGAGAAGAGATGGAGAATAAAATACATTTAACACCAGACGGTGTAGGGAGCCAGGACCCAGGACCCAGGACCCAGGACCCAAACACAAACCACAGAGGGTTAATCTGATGGAGCCCAGGACCCAAACACAAACCAGAGGGTTAATCTGATGGAGCCCAGGACCCAAACACAAACCAGAGGGTTAATCTGATGGAGCCCAGGACCCGAACCACAGAGGGTTAATCTGATGGAGCCCAGGACCCAAACATAAACCAGAGGGTTAATCTGATGGAGCCCAGGACCCAAACACAAACCACAGAGGGTTAATCTGATGGAGCCCAGGACCCAAACACAAACCAGAGGGTTAATCTGATGGAGCCCAGGACCCAAACACAAACCAGAGGGTTAATCTGATGGAGCCCAGGACCCGAACACAAACCACAGAGGGTTAATCTGATGGAGCCCAGGACCCAAACACAAACCAGAGGGTTAATCTGATGGAGCCCAGGACCCAAACATAAACCAGAGGGTTAATCTGATGGAGCCCAGGACCCGAACACAAACCACAGAGGGTTAATCTGATGGATCCCAGGACCCAAACACAAACCAGAGGGTTAATCTGATGGAGCCCAGGACCCAAACACAAACCACAGAGGGTTAATCTGATGGAGCCCAGGACCCAAACACAAACCAGAGGGTTAATCTGATGGAGCCCAGGACCCAAACATAAACCAGAGGGTTAATCTGATGGAGCCCAAGACCCAGGGGCCAGGACCCAGGACCCAAACACAAACCACAGAGGGTTAATCTGATGAAGCCCAGGACCCAAACACAAACCACAGAGGGTTAATCTGATGGAGCCCAGGACCCAAACACAAACCAGAGGGTTAATCTGATGGAGCCCAGGACCCGAACACAAACCACAGAGGGTTAATCTGATGGAGCCCAGGACCCAAACACAAACCAGAGGGTTAATCTGATGGAGCCCAGGACCCAAACATAAACCAGAGGGTTAATCTGATGGAGCCCAGGACCCGAACACAAACCACAGAGGGTTAATCTGATGGAGCCCAGGACCCAAACACAAACCACAGAGGGTTAATCTGATGAAGCCCAGGACCCAAACATAAACCAGAGGGTTAATCTGATTGAGCCCAGGACCCAAACACAAACCACAGAGGGTTAATCTGATGGAGCCCAGGACCCAAACACAAACCAGAGGGTTAATCTGATGGAGCCCAGGACCCAAACACAAACCAGAGGGTTAATCTGATGGAGCCCAGGACCCAAACACAAACCAGAGAGTTAATCTGATGGAGCCCAGGACCCAAACATAAACCAGAGGGTTAATCTGAGGGAGCCCAGGACCCAAACATAAACCAGAGGGTTAATCTGATGGAGCCCAGGACCCAAACACAAACCACAGAGGGTTAATCTGATGGAGCCCAGGACCCAAACATAAACCAGAGGGTTAATCTGATGGGGCCCAGGACCCAAACATAAACCAGAGGGTTAATCTGATGGAGCCCAGGGCCTAAACACAAACCACAGAGGGTTAATCTGATGGAGACCAGGACCCAAAAATAAACCAGAGGGTTAATCTGATGGAGCCCAGGACCCAAACATAAACCAGAGGGTTAATCTGATGGAGCCCAGGGTCCAAACATAAACCAGAGGGTTAATCTGATGGAGCCCAGGACCCAAACATAAACCAGGGGGTTCATCTGATGGAGCCCAGGACCCGAACACAAACCAGAGGGTTAATCTGATGGAGCCCAGGACCCAAACATAAACCAGAGGGTTAATCTGATGGAGCCCAGGACCCAAACACAAACCAGAGGGTTAATCTGATGGAGCCCAGGGCCCAAACATAAACCAGGGGGTTAATCTGATGGAGCCCAGGACCCAAACACAAACCAGGGGGTTAATCTGATGGAGCCCAGGGCCCAAACACAAACCAGAGGGTTAATCTGATGGAGCCCAGGACCCAAACATAAACCAGAGGGTTAATCTGATGGAGCCCAGGACCCAAACACAAACCAGAGGGTAAATCTGATGGAGCCCAGGACCCAAACACAAACCAGAGGGTTAATCTGATGGAGCCCAGGGCCCAAACCAGAGGGTTAATCTGATGGAGCCCAGGACCCAAACATAAACCAGAGGGTTAATCTGATGGAGCCCAGGACCCAAACATAAACCAGGGGGTTCATCTGATGGAGCCCAGGACCCGAACACAAACCACAGAGGGTTAATCTGATGGAGCCCAGGACCCAAACACAAACCAGAGGGTTAATCTGATGGATCCCAGGACCCAAACACAAACCAGAGGGTTAATCTGATGGAGCCCAGGACCCAAACATAAACCAGAGGGTTAATCTGATGGAGCCCAGGACCCAGGACCCAGGGGCCAGGACCCAGGACCCAAACACAAACCACAGAGGGTTAATCTGATGAAGCCCAGGACCCAAACACAAACCACAGAGGGTTAATCTGATGGAGCCCAGGACCCAAACACAAACCAGAGGGTTAATCTGATGGAGCCCAGGACCCGAACACAAACCACAGAGGGTTAATCTGATGGAGCCCAGGACCCAAACACAAACCAGAGGGTTAATCTGATGGAGCCCAGGACCCAAACATAAACCAGAGGGTTAATCTGATGGAGCCCAGGACCCGAACACAAACCACAGAGGGTTAATCTGATGGATCCCAGGACCCAAACACAAACCAGAGGGTTAATCTGATGGAGCCCAGGACCCAAACACAAACCACAGAGGGTTAATCTGATGAAGCCCAGGACCCAAACATAAACCAGAGGGTTAATCTGATTGAGCCCAGGACCCAAACACAAACCACAGAGGGTTAATCTGATGGAGCCCAGGACCCAAACACAAACCAGAGGGTTAATCTGATGGAGCCCAGGACCCAAACAGAAACCAGAGGGTTAATCTGATGGAGCCCAGGACCCAAACACAAACCAGAGAGTTAATCTGATGGAGCCCAGGACCCAAACATAAACCAGAGGGTTAATCTGAGGGAGCCCAGGACCCAAACATAAACCAGAGGGTTAATCTGATGGAGCCCAGGACCCAAACACAAACCACAGAGGGTTAATCTGATGGAGCCCAGGACCCAAACATAAACCAGAGGGTTAATCTGATGGAGCCCAGGACCCAAACATAAACCAGAGGGTTAATCTGATGGAGCCCAGGACCCAAACATAAACCAGAGGGTTAATCTGATGGAGCCCAGGGCCTAAACACAAACCACAGAGGGTTAATCTGATGGAGACCAGGACCCAAAAATAAACCAGAGGGTTAATCTGATGGAGCCCAGGACCCAAACATAAACCAGAGGGTTAATCTGATGGAGCCCAGGGTCCAAACATAAACCAGAGGGTTAATCTGATGGAGCCCAGGACCCAAACATAAACCAGGGGGTTCATCTGATGGAGCCCAGGACCCGAACACAAACCAGAGGGTTAATCTGATGGAGCCCAGGACCCAAACATAAACCAGAGGGTTAATCTGATGGAGCCCAGGACCCAAACACAAACCAGAGGGTTAATCTGATGGAGCCCAGGGCCCAAACATAAACCAGGGGGTTAATCTGATGGAGCCCAGGACCCAAACACAAACCAGGGGGTTAATCTGATGGAGCCCAGGGCCCAAACACAAACCAGAGGGTTAATCTGATGGAGCCCAGGACCCAAACATAAACCAGAGGGTTAATCTGATGGAGCCCAGGACCCAAACACAAACCAGAGGGTTAATCTGATGGAGCCCAGGACCCAAACACAAACCAGAGGGTTAATCTGATGGAGCCCAGGGCCCAAACCAGAGGGTTAATCTGATGGAGCCCAGGACCCAAACATAAACCAGAGGGTTAATCTGATGGAGCCCAGGACCCAAACATAAACCAGAGGGTTAATCTGATGGAGCCCAGGGCCTAAACACAAACCACAGAGGGTTAATCTGATGGAGACCAGGACCCAAAAATAAACCAGAGGGTTAATCTGATGGAGCCCAGGACCCAAACATAAACCAGAGGGTTAATCTGATGGAGCCCAGGGTCCAAACATAAACCAGAGGGTTAATCTGATGGAGCCCAGGACCCAAACATAAACCAGGGGGTTCATCTGATGGAGCCCAGGACCCGAACACAAACCAGAGGGTTAATCTGATGGAGCCCAGGACCCAAACATAAACCAGAGGGTTAATCTGATGGAGCCCAGGACCCAAACACAAACCAGAGGGTTAATCTGATGGAGCCCAGGGCCCAAACATAAACCAGGGGGTTAATCTGATGGAGCCCAGGACCCAAACACAAACCAGGGGGTTAATCTGATGGAGCCCAGGGCCCAAACACAAACCAGAGGGTTAATCTGATGGAGCCCAGGACCCAAACATAAACCAGAGGGTTAATCTGATGGAGCCCAGGACCCAAACACAAACCAGAGGGTTAATCTGATGGAGCCCAGGACCCAAACACAAACCAGAGGGTTAATCTGATGGAGCCCAGGGCCCAAACCAGAGGGTTAATCTGATGGAGCCCAGGACCCAAACATAAACCAGAGGGTTAATCTGATGGAGCCCAGGACCCAAACATAAACCAGAGGGTTAATCTGATGGAGCCCAGGTTACAAACATAAACCAGAGGGTTAATCTGATGGAGCCCAGGACCCAAACATAAACCAGAGGGTTAATTTGATGGATCCCAGGGCCCAAACATAAACCAGAGGGTTAATCTGATGGAGCCCAGGACCCAAACACAAACCACAGAGGGTTAATCTGATGGAGCCCAGGACCCATGGAGTCATGTCTTGTCGTGCTGTGTGGAGTCATGTCTTGTCGTGCTGTGTGGAGTCATGTCTTGTCGTGCTGTGTGGAGTCATGTCTTGTCGTGCTGTGTGGAGTCATGTCGTGTCGTGCTGTGTGGAGTCATGTCTTGTCGTGCTGTGTGGAGTCATGTCTTGTCGCGCTGTGTGGAGTCATATAGTGTCGTGTTGTGTGGAGTCATGTCTTGCCGCGCTGTGTGGAGTCATGTCTTGTCGTGTTGTGTGGAGTCATGTCTTGTCGCGCTGTGTGGAGTCATGTCTTGTCGCGCTGTGTGGAGTCATGTCGTGTCGCGCTGTGTGGAGTCATGGCTTGTCGCCCTGTGTGGAGTCATGTCTTGTCGCGCTGCCCTGTGTGGAGTCATGTCTTGTCGCGCTGCCCTGTGTGGAGTCATGTCTTGTCGCGCTGCCCTGTGTGGAGTCATGTCTTGTCGCGCTGCCCTGTGTGGAGTCATGTCTTGTCGCGCTGCCCTGTGTGGAGTCATGTCTTGCCGCCCTGTGTGGAGTCATGTCTTGCCGCCCTGTGTGGGGTCATGTCTTGCCGCCCTGTGTGGGGTCATGTCTTGCCGCCCTGTGTGGGGTCATGTCTTGCCGCCCTGTATGGAGTCATGTCTTGCCGCCCTGTGTGGAGTCATGTCTTGCCGCCCTGTGTGGAGTCATGTCTTGCCGCCCTGTGTGGAGTCATGTCTTGCCGCCTTGTGTGGAGTCATGTCTTGCCGCCCTGTGTGGAGTCATGTCTTGCCGCCCTGTGTGGAGTCATGTCTTGTCGCCCTGTGTGGAGTCATGTCTTGTCGCGCTGTGTGGAGTCATGTCTTGTCGCGCTGTGTGGAGTCACGTCATGTCGCGCTGCCCGCCCTGTGTGGAGTCATGTCTTGTCGTGTTGTGTGGAGTCATGTAGTGTCGCGCTGCCCTGTGTGGAGTCATGTCGTGTCGCGCTGTGTGGAGTCATGTCGTGTCGCGCTGTGTGGAGTCATGTCGTGTCGCGCTGTGTGGAGTCATGTCGTGTCGCGCTGTGTGGAGTCATGTCGTGTCGCGCTGTGTGGAGTCATGTAGTGTTGTGCTGTGTGGAGTCATGTCGTGTCGCGCTGTATGGAGTCATGTAGTGTCGTGCTGTGTGGAGTCATGTCGTGTCGCGCTGTGTGGAGTCATGTCTTGGTTCACAGTATGTGTGTTCATTTAGGCTATACCATGTTGACATAAAGGAATGGATCGAACCAAAACGACAGGTTCTCTACCTCTCCCTTGTTTTGTGTGTGTGAACAGCACAGTTCCACAGGCCAGACTAACCTAGTTAGTTATTGGTGTTAGCCCACAAGGTGAGCGGAGGCAGCTCTTGCTCTCAGACGGTAATAAATAAGCACACTGGCCTACAAAGGCACATTACTATCAGTCAGACATCAAGTGGAATACTCCCACCTCCTTTTAATTGGACGTTTCAATGTTGCTATGGTAGTCATAAAGCAACATCTAGGCCTATAACCTGGGGGAAGGGAAATGCAGAAGCACTTCCCTGGGGGAAGGATAGCATGCAGAAGCACTTCCCTGGGGGAAGGGAAATGCAGAAGCTGTTGTTTCCAGAGAACTGCACCAGTACAAACCTGACAGCCTACAGAAACCCTCCACTGAGACCTGATAGTGACATAAATTCAATCAACACTAATGTATCAATGAATACGATTTTGTTCGCCTAATTTATACATTGTCGTTATTCTTTGGAATCTTCTTTATATTTATATTATTTACACTTTTCAAAAGCAAAACAAAACAGTAGATTGTAAAACTACTAAGAACACCCGCTGAGGCAGAAGTCCTGTACAGCCTCCACCAACACAAACGTAATCCACGGGGTAGTTGTCTGGAGGAAGCCATTAGGACTGAGGTCTACCTTCAGGTCTTCAGGTTACCTCTCCTCTTACCAGCTCAGTCTCCCCTTCTCTTTCTCTGCCAAACCATGTCCTCATGCTGGGGAGACTGGTGGGTGCTGCTGTAGCTACTAGAAGTAGGAGCAGAGTTGGGTCTGGGTCTCCTGGTTAGCCCGGAAAGCATTGACGACTCGGGCGAGACTGAAACAATAGAGCACGGTCGGTCAGGTGACATAAGAGTTCCGGGGTACGTCACAGTGTCACTCTTACTATGTTCCCAGGGACGGTCCGGGGCTTAGTCCTAGACGGATTAGCCTAACAGGGGTTACGTTCCAAACCGTTCCCATGGAGATGTCCCAACGCCCAGGGACAATTTCCATGAGGCAACTCTAACTGTTGAGGGACCAAGTGGTGCTGTTTTCAGTATTGTTGTTGGTTGGTGTCAACGTGTACTGAATCACAGCCCAGGGACACTTTCCATGAGGCAACTCTAACTGTGGAGGGACCAAGTGGTGCTGTTTTCAGTATTGTTGTTGGTTGGTATCAACGTGTACTGAATCACAGCCCAGGGCTAAAAGGTGGCGGCGCTGGAGAAGTTAAAGAACTCATTTGTTACAGACGGTTTCACACGGTGTCCAACAATGGGAGGAACAATGTGTTTCACAAGAGCAGAAAACAGATGAAGAGATGGTAAATGCAATGAAGACACAGTCAGTGCAAATCCCATGTCGTTTCTGCTGGGCTTTTTAAACACGTTTACTGTGGTAAACACATGACCATCTGTCCAGTCTCCTGGCAACAGAGCCACTTTGGCACCTTTCACTTTAATCTTTTTCTAGAAAACGTGATAACAGCTTATGTCAGACCAACAAAGGCCAGATAAATGATGAGGCAACGGGGAAACTTCTTGATGGGTTTTTTCCACTGTGAGTGAAGCACAGCTTCAAATCGGGCCACGCCCACAGATTTCTACTCAGTGATTCAAGAGCAACAAAGCTTGACTTAATTTAATAAAACAGCTAAGTAATTAAATTAGGGTCAATCAAGAGAGGAGTGGACACGAACGCCAGTCCCCACTGGTCTCTGAACTGAGCTTCCTGAGCCAGGTGCAAATGAAGCTTTAGATGGCCGAGGATAATTTGTCCCCAGAAAACAGAGCTGCTGTTGGCTTTTATTTTCTTATCAGTCGGTTTAAGAGCAACAAGACACTCCTTCAACATTCACTGCAGGGAAATTCCAAGGAAACTGGAAGCAGGGAAATTATTCTGAAACGGATTTGACACTTGAAAATGTATGCCAAACAACTGACTTCAAAGTCTAACCAACCATAGAACACTACTCTATACATCATGACTACTATGAAACAATTTACACAGTACATTTATGTTGTATTTTTACATTTTCTGTGAGAACTGTGCAGAGGGTAAACTCTCCCTCTTCTGTTACCACACGTTGTATCTGCACAGTTTGCTGTAAATGTGTGTTTATAAAATGTTCTGTGGAAAGTCCTTGTGCATATGGTTTGTTAAACTTCTAAATCAATTGTTTTTGTTTGGTATACATTTTAAAGTGAAAAAATCTGAGTCACAGTGGAATTCTGTTAGCATGGAATAGACCTGCAGCAAACTCATTCAATCTCTGATTCCTGAAGCTGAGACTTGGCTGGGTATCCAATTAGTGGGGGGCTTTTAAGAACCTGCCCAAGTCAGAGAAGAAGTGAAATCCTACAAAGGAGAATCATATCAGCCCGCTGGGCCTTTGTGTTCACTCCATTCACAAAGCAAAAGGGATTTGCTTCACTGGCGGTGAAGTCAAAGCAGTGAGCCATAGTTACAGAATACAGAAGTAGCCTCGTTGTCCTGCCCAGTGACAAATCCTTTCTATAGTGAGGTAAGCCCACAATCATCTCTCCCAGGCTTTTAGGGTTGGTCTGATGTCGCTGCTGCAGCAGTGCTGTCAGTCAAACATCTAGCTAACCGATAATATATTCTATCTTTTTACTTCTCATTCCTTTTTCCTGTACTGCATTGCTCCAGTGATTAAAACTGTATACACTCCATGTTGGCAGGGTTCACTGGGGCACACCTCTGAGGTCACGCCCGGTGTGTAGGCCCTAAAGCGGGGCTATATTTAGTGCCGTAATCCTGTCTGTGCAACACGGAGGCCCGACGTAATAATGGTTTAGGGTGGACGAGGGAACCCTGCCTTGGAGCAGGATTTCAGGCAGCTGAGAATGCCAGCTGTGCAGGGGAGTCCGACTACTGGGTCACTGCGCTGCAGAGACGCCACGCCCCATGGGCCTCGTCATGATCCCATCCTTCTGGAGCTCTGGGGAAGACCTTCCTAAAATGTCTCCTTCATCCAGGACAATGGCCTTCAAAAGGTGCTTCAACTAGATGAACTTTTACCTGTAGTTTCTATATTAAAACAAACAGTCTACAATCCGTTTCAGTGGGTTTCTTTCTTGGTCGGATCTGAGCTAATGGGATGGAAACAAGAGTCCAGACTATTCCAGACACAATCCTCCTACATTTTATGAGACGGGGAGCAGGTTTTAATGAGACAGGGAGCAGGTTTTAATGAGACGGGAGCGGGTTTTAATGAGACGGGGAGCAGGTTTTAATGAGACGGGAGCAGGTTTTAATGAGACGGGGAGCAGGTTTTTATGAGACGGGGAGCAGGTTTTTATGAGATGGGGAGCAGGTTTTAATGAGACGGGAGCAGGTTTTAATGAGACGGGGAGCAGGTTTTATGAGACGGGAGCAGGTTTTAATGAGACGGGAGCAGGTTTTAATGAGACGGGAGCAGGTTTTAATGAGACGGGGAGCGGGTTTTAATGAGACGGGGAGCGGGTTTTAATGAGACGGGGGGTGGGTTTTAATGAGACGGGGGGCGGGTTTTAATGAGACGGGAGCGGGTTTTAATGAGACGGGGAGCAGGTTTTAATGAGACGGGGAGCGGGTTTTAATGAGACGGGAGCGGGTTTTAATGAGACGGGAGCGGGTTTTAATGAGACGGGGAGCGGGTTTTAATGAGACGGGAGCAGGTTTTAATGAGACGGGAGCAGGTTTTAATGAGACGGGGAGCGGGTTTTAATGAGACGGGGAGCGGGTTTTAATGAGACAGGGAGCAGGTTTTAATGAGACGGGTGCAGGTTTTAATGAGACGGGGAGCGGGTTTTAATGAGACGGGAGCAGGTTTTAATGAGACGGGAGCAGGTTTTAATGAGACGGGGAGCGGGTTTTAATGAGACGGGGAGCGGGTTTTAATGAGACGGGGAGCAGGTTTTTATGAGACGGGGAGCAGGTTTTAATGAGACGGGAGCAGGTTTTAATGAGACGGGAGCAGGTTTTAATGAGACAGGGAGTAGGTTTTAATGAGACAGGGAGCGGGTTTTAATGAGACGGGGAGCAGGTTTTTATGAGACGGGAGCGGGTTTTACTGAGACGGGGAGCAGGTTTTAATGAGACGGGGAGCAGGTTTTAATGAGACGGGGAGCAGGTTTTAATGAGACGGGGAGCAGGTTTTAATGAGACGGGGAGCAGGTTTTAATGAGACGGGGAGCAGGTTTTAATGAGACGGGGAGCGGGTTTTAATGAGACGGGGAGCGGGTTTTAATGAGACGGGGAGCGGGTTTTAATGAGACGGGGAGCGGGTTTTAATGAGACGGGAGCGGGTTTTAATGAGACGGGGAGCAGGTTTTATGAGACGGGAGCAGGTTTTAATGAGACGGGAGCAGGTTTTAATGAGACGGGAGCGGGTTTTAATGAGACGGGGAGCGGGTTTTAATGAGACGGGGAGCGGGTTTTAATGAGACGGGGGGTGGGTTTTAATGAGACGGGGGGCGGGTTTTAATGAGACGGGAGCGGGTTTTAATGAGACGGGGAGCAGGTTTTAATGAGACGGGGAGCGGGTTTTAATGAGACGGGAGCGGGTTTTAATGAGACGGGAGCGGGTTTTAATGAGACGGGGAGCAGGTTTTAATGAGACGGGAGCAGGTTTTAATGAGACGGGAGCAGGTTTTAATGAGACGGGGAGCGGGTTTTAATGAGACGGGGAGCGGGTTTTAATGAGACAGGGAGCAGGTTTTAATGAGACGGGTGCAGGTTTTAATGAGACGGGGAGCGGGTTTTAATGAGACGGGAGCAGGTTTTAATGAGACGGGAGCAGGTTTTAATGAGACGGGGAGCGGGTTTTAATGAGACGGGGAGCGGGTTTTAATGAGACGGGGAGCAGGTTTTTATGAGACGGGGAGCAGGTTTTTATGAGACGGGAGCAGGTTTTAATGAGACGGGAGCAGGTTTTAATGAGACAGGGAGTAGGTTTTAATGAGACAGGGAGCGGGTTTTAATGAGACAGGGAGCGGGTTTTAATGAGACGGGGAGCGGGTTTTAATGAGACGGGGAGCGGGTTTTAATGAGACGGGGAGCAGGTTTTTATGAGACGGGGAGCAGGTTTTAATGAGACGGGAGCAGGTTTTAATGAGACGGGAGCAGGTTTTAATGAGACGGGAGCAGGTTTTAATGAGACAGGGAGTAGGTTTTAATGAGACAGGGAGCGGGTTTTAATGAGACAGGGAGCGGGTTTTAATGTGACAGGGAGCGGGTTTTAATGAGACGGGGAGCGGGTTTTAATGAGACAGGGAGCGGGTTTTAATGTGACAGGGAGCGGGTTTTAATGAGACGGGGAGCGGGTTTTAATGAGACGGGGAGCGGGTTTTAATGAGATGGGAGCGGGTTTTAATGAGATGGGGAGCAGGTTTTAATGAGACGGGAGCGGGTTTTTATGAGACAAAAGGAGGCTTTTTATGAGACAGGAGTGGGTTTTGAACTTCACAGCTAATCTGGGGGATTTATGCAACAAATCAGCTTATTTCAAAGAGGTGTAAAATGCATTAGAAACCAGTTCAACACTGTTGAACACTACAGCTCAGCCCGCCCTAACACACAGACTATGAATGACACTATCCAATACATCTAGTGAGGCGTAGCATTTAGCAGTGTTGGAACACAAAGACTTACAGCACAATTCACAAATACCTTGGGATAAAGGAAACTTGCTAACAAGACATTTTGACTGTAAAGGTAGAAAACTATAATTGCTTTAGCCATTAGTCTCTCTTAATGCCAACGTCAGCATCAGCTGTCAAGGTGAAGAAGAGGAAAAAGACCAGACTGATAGTCTCTGTGTTCTCACATGCTTTATAAGCCTCTAGCTAATAGGCAGCTGTGCTAGCTGTCATTGACGTGTAGTGATAGTCTCTGTGTTCTCACATGCTTTATAAGCCTCTAGCTAATAGGCAGCTGTGCTAGCTGTCATTGACGTGTAGTGATAGTCTCTGTGTTCTCACATGCTTTATAAGCCTCTAGCTAATAGGCAGCTGTGCTAGCTGTCATTGACGTGTAGTGATAGTCTCTGTGTTCTCACATGCTTTATAAGCCTCTAGCTAATAGGCAGCTGTGCTAGCTGTCATTGACGTGTAGTGATAGTCTCTGTGTTCTCACATGCTTTATAAGCCTCTAGCTAATAGGCAGCTGTGCTAGCTGTCATTGACGTGTAGTGATAGTCTCTGTGTTCTCACATGCTTTATAAGCCTCTAGCTAATAGGCAGCTGTGCTAGCTGTCATTGACGTGTAGTGATAGTCGCTGTGTTCTCACACGCTTTATAAACCTCTAGCTAATAGGCAGCTGTGCTAGCTGTCATTGACGTGTAGTTAGAAAGGGAAGGGAAAGGGGCCCCTTGTCAGCTGTACAACTGAAGGCCTTCAACTGAAATGTGTCTTCCGCATTTAACCCAGAAGGTGTAGTATTTCATTCAGCATCTCTAATGGACTTGGACGTAACGTGAGAAAGGATGACATTTTTACCTTTTTATTTAACTAGACAAGTCAGTTAAGAACAAATTCTTATTTTCAATGACGGCCTAGGAACAACTGGTCTAGGAACATGGACTATGTGCCTGTTCAGGGGCAGAACGACAGATTTGTACCTTGTCAGTTCGGGGATTTGAACTTGCAACCTTACGGTTGTAAGTTCACCGCACTAACCACTAGGCTACCCTGCCATCCCACATGCTGAGTGTGTGTTATTACTTTATGAATCATGAGGCGCTAGACGTCCTGAGGCCTCTCCACTAGGACTCTCCACTAGGCCCCTACACAGGACTCTCCACTAGGCCCCTACACAGCAGGGTACAGTAACCAAGAGCCGCTCCATGTTCCCAAGAATAGTTAAAGGAACCATCTGTGGTTGCAGCACTGTCTCCCCGGGGAACAGTCAATTGGGTGCACAATCCTGATTAGGTTTTCCTTAATATCTAAATATATCTAAGGATGTGCTCTGGAGGAGTGACCAGGACGAGCCCTGAGGATGACTAGCTGGGCCAATGATCTCCAAGGGCCAGGCGGAGCCCTCGTCTATAGTGAATGTGAGTGTGTGTGTGTGTGTGTGTGTGTGTGTGTGTGTGTGTGTATACCTACACTGCTGGGGTAAAAAAAAAAAAAACTGG
This sequence comes from Oncorhynchus mykiss, assembly GCF_013265735.2. NCBI lineage: Eukaryota > Metazoa > Chordata > Actinopteri > Salmoniformes > Salmonidae > Oncorhynchus > Oncorhynchus mykiss. The sequence goes on from NC_048579.1 coordinate 69,823,817, forward strand.
TGTTAAGCTGGTGTTAATTAAACTTCTGTACTTTGGATTTGTTTGAACTCCAGGTGCAAATTGTAATTTGTTCAGGTAAGAAAGCAGACGGGTTGAAAGATTTTTCAAAGCCAGTCACACAATATTAGGATATTCCTACTAAAGACGTGTGCATTGCATCAGTGATGATTTGAATTTAAGTCCATTTAGACTTCAGTGCAACATCAGCCTCCAGCAGTGACAAGGCTACTTGGTGGCTGTGGCTATTGGAAGCCCTTCAGATCCCAGGCACAGAGGAAAGCCTGAGACAACCATTACACTGAACCAGCTATTTGTCTACATAGCACTCAGTCACCCAAATCACAGGCCAGACTCGACCCCGTCCATCCATTACACTCTGCAGTGGTGTCATTTCCATGACCATCAGCCTCCAGGGTGTGTGTGACTCAGCATTAGAGCTCTGTTACCAAGGCTGGGCTTCAACCCTGGCAGGAAGCAATATCAACACAGTGTACAGATACTGAGTGTGGACGTTTTAAATGTCCTCTGCATTTAGGCCTAGTGTCTTAATATTACAATGAACAGAAGATCATTACAAGCCACGTGGATTCAGGTGGACAGACTAGAAGAGACATTATTTCATATGGAATTGTTGGAAAAGTTCAACATTGGTACTGTACCCCTCTTATGTTTTGTAACTGCATTGTTGGTTAAGGGCTTGTAGTAAGCATTTTACTATAAAGTATACTACACCTGTTGTATTCAGCGCCTGTGACAAATACAATTGTATTTTATTTGATTGTCTTTAGCAGGATACTGTACTGTATGTCATATCAGTGGGTGCCTGTCACATAGGACATAGCCCAATGACTGCTAGCAAGGATGTTTTTTTAAACCAAAATTATTAGTCTATTCACTCATTTCTATGGCCTTTTGAATCCAGCGAACTCCAGAAAGCCATGTGATTTGACAGTCTTAAAAGGTGCAATATGCAGAAACAGCTCCGCCATTTCTTGGTTGCTAAAATTGGAATAGTTCGCCTAATTTCAGCAGCTTTAAAGGGACACTTCGGAATTTTGGCATTTTTGTGTCTCTGCGTCCATTATGAAGAAAGTTAGAGGTAGTTTCGAGAGCCAATGCTAACTTGCGTTAGTGTAATGACAAAGTCTATCAGATATGATAGACTTCCAGTCATTGCGTTAGCACTAGTGAGCAACTGCCTTCAAACTGCACGCAGAAACATAAAAACGGTATCCAACGAAATCCTGAAGTATCCCTTTCAATAGATAAGTCATGACTGGTTGCAAGCAGGCAATCTCCTCTACCAGTAATGTGAAGGACATCCGTCTGACTCTGAAAGCGTTAGGCAGCTATTCCAGTCATCCTCGGAAATACAAACACATTGTTTATCATTGGCTTAGTGCGCTCCTCTGTTATAAGTCAATGATACAAGCAGTGAGGTTACGCCCAGGGCATCCATCCATCACCGTGGAGACCAGTGAGGAGATCAGTAACAGTGACTGGGGAGAGGAGACTTCCTTCTGTGTGTCGTTGCTCAGAGAGATTTCCTACCATGAGAGTAATGTCATTGTGTGCCGAGTCATTTAATGTTTGCGGTCATTTGAATGCATAGCTTTTTAAAATGTGTTTATTTATGGCAGTAGAAGGCAGGCCTCCAGACATCACAATTACATTCGGGAGCAAGATTATTCATGCTGAGACAAAATGAGGGTGTTAGCCATGTTAATGAAATCAATTCTTAATGCCAACATGTAGCGCCACGCGACAGTGTAGTCGAATGGAATCAAATCAGAGAAGAAACCAGAAGGACAGACAGTTTACACAGGCTTTCAAGTCCAATGATCTGGTAACAGTACAATTACACATTAATAACATGTATTTTTAACATTGGACAGAGTCTGTTTGATTACATGTGAATGATAGTCTTTTTTCTACTATGTATTTCTACAGAGTCGTATTAGTTGACAAGGTAAAGTTAAGTTCAACTAGGCTTCTGTAGGCTAATTGCGAAGTATCTTGGTCAGAATATTTTTTTGAGATGTTGCTATAGTAATTCAACCTTGTTTTTCCTAGTGTGCTATAATCTCTCGTGGACAGAATACGTAACATAAATGGTATCTGACACAATTACGTAAAATTGTAGTTTTTGGTTTTGGAAATGAAGTGCACTATGACCTAAACAGTAGCTGGCCTTGTCAGGGAGCAATGTTTACATTGTTTACCATGGTGCTGCTATCACCTATTGGAATGCCAATAGGCTTTATGGCTGAGATATCTACACCAGCCTGGGCTGTGAAGTGAGACAGAGGCCGGATGTTGTCTTTCTCAAGGGGGGAGAATCTATACAGGTTGGGAACAGGGAGTCACACAACACCTTGGGGGTTGGTAGCTCAGGTGGCCTTGTGTTTACTCTCACTGTAGGAAATCTCTCTGAGCAACGACACAGCTACACACCACAACCAGCAAACCTGATCATGTGCAGTTTACTGAAACCAGAGTGGGACTAAAGCACAGCCAGCTCCACAGCATGTCAGCATCCCATCTTAACAGGTAAATAAAAAGGCCTACGTGGAAATGGATCAAGACACGCCACAGACATCCCAGAGCTGAGCAACAGTACACTGGCCATGAGCTGCAGGCCTAGTTTGAGGGGCGAATGGAAACTATATTTGGCAGGCAAATGACCTGCAAGGCCCTGGAGGCCTGAGCCTGTGACTGAGGGTGTAGTCTACACCTCATCACTCAAATGACGAATGTTTCCTATCTGGGTGAGATGATGATTACCCTGCATTGACATGCAAATCTGTCAAGAATGGAAAACATGGAAATATGTGGTCCCCAATTTAGGCTAGGCTACCAGTCCACTCAGCCTGAATCCTTAGAGAGTCCCAGTCTAGGCTAGGCTACCAGTCCACTCAGCCTGAATCCTTAGGGAGTCCCAGTCTAGGCTAGGCTACCAGTCCACTCAGCCTGAATCCTTAGGGAGTCCCAGTCTAGGCTAGGCTACCAGTCCATTCAGCCTGAATCCTTAGGGCGTCCCAATTTAGGCTACCAGTCCACTCAGCCTGAATCCTTAGGGAGTCCCAGTCTAGGCTAGGCTACCAGTCCACTCAGCCTGAATCCTTAGGGAGTCCCAGTCTAGGCTAGGCTACCAGTCCATTCAGCCTGAATCCTTAGGGCGTCCCAATTTAGGCTACCAGTCCACTCAGCCTGAATCCTTAGGGAGTCCCAGTCTAGGCTAGGCTACCAGTCCAATCAGCCTGAATCCTTAGGGAGTCCCAGTCTAGGCTAGGCTACCAGTCCACTCAGCCTGAATCATTAGGGAGTCCCAGGCTAGGCTACCAGTCCAATCAGCCTGAATCCTTAGGGAGTCCCAGTCTAGGCTAGGCTACCAGTCCACTCAGCCTGAATCCTTAGGGAGTCCCAGTCTAGGCTAGGCTACCAGTCCAATCAGCCTGAATCCTTAGGGAGTCCCAGGCTAGGCTATCAGTCCACTCAGCCTGAATCCTTAGGGAGTCCCAGTCTAGGCTAGGCTACCAGTCCAATCAGCCTGAATCCTTAGGGAGTCCCAGTCTAGGCTAGGCTACCAGTCCACTCAGCCTGAATCATTAGGGAGTCCCAGTCTAGGCTAGGCTACCAGTCCAATCAGCCTGAATCCTTAGGGAGTCCCAGTCTAGGCTAGGCTACCAGTCCACTCAGCCTGAATCCTTAGGGAGTCCCAGTCTAGGCTAGGCTACCAGTCCAATCAGCCTGAATCCTTAGGGAGTCCCAGTCTAGGCTAGGCTACCAGTCCAATCAGCCTGAATCCTTAGGGAGTCCCAGGCTAGGCTACCAGTCCACTCAGCCTGAATCCTTAGGGAGTCCCAGTCTAGGCTAGGCTACCAGTCCACTCAGCCTGAATCCTTAGGGAGTCCCAGTCTAGGCTAGGCTATCAGTCCAATCAGCCTGAATCCTTAGGGAGTCCAAGGCTAGGCTATCAGTCCAATCAGCCTGAATCCTTAGGGAGTCCCAGTCTAGGCTAGGCTACCAGTCCAATCAGCCTGAATCCTTAGGGAGTCCCAGTCTAGGCTAGGCTACCAGTCCAATCAGCCTGAATCATTAGGAGTCGTCTAGTATTTGCCTCAAATTTTTAGGAGGTGATAGTACTTTGATAGAGTGCTTTATAATAGTACAGTTGAACCTCAATATATCCTCTAAAAACAAAGGTATATTTCTAATTGGTTGATTTTCAAGGAAGGACTAGATCATCTTTGACAACTAGACTAATGGGAAATCATTTCAACTGCTTTTCTGAACCAGTGCTAGACTTGGGCCGGAGCACCGACACCTCAATTTGTCTACTGCTGGAGTTCCTGTTCCTCTTTTAGAATATTCACTCAAAAGTTTCACCTAAATAAAAACAGTATCGGCAAACAAAATAAATACGGGCACCTATTTCAGTCCAAGTCAACCACTGAGTATAACCCTGGTTTTAGTCGGCTCACTGTACTGTAGCTTCAATTGCCTACACAATTTGTCTGGTGATGTATGCCTTCAGTGTCCCGTTATGAAAAGAGGGTGCAGAGCATGTTATTGTAGAGCTGTGTCTCATGGTGGGGTGTCATGTTACTGAGCTCTTCATATCAAGTGAGAGTTGTAACATAATATCTGATCGGGCCTGGGCTTGCTGACATAACCCGACCGCAGGATCTCAGTGTAACGTGAAGTCAGCTCAGGGTTGATGTTTTGGACAGCTTTCACAGCACAACGTTGGCTAACAAACAAGAACCAAGCCCTGTGACTTGTATTTCAATATCTGAACATGTTTTAACTGAAGACGCAAAAAATAATTGCAGACATATTGTAAAATGTTTCCGTGTTTGTTTCCCATTCCCTTTCCTTTAATGGAGAGCAATTATATAATTTCCCTCCCAATGCTTCAGTCACTGCATTCAAAAGATAACAGAAAAATATTTTACTTTTTTTTGACAAAGTGAAGAGAATCAACCTATATTTTACTGTTATATTTTAGCCTGACAATTCATCTCAGTCGCAACGTAGGCCTTCTTGTCACACAACTAGGCTATATCTACTGTAGTCATGCTGATCACGCACGTCTGCATTCAGAGTGCTCTGTCATCTAAGCTAATACAAATGTATGCTGCCTTGACATAGCCACCTAGCCTGCGATTGAAATACTCGGAGAGCATCATCGATTCCGTTGCCATTTACATGTAACGTTATCAGATGAAAACCAGCGAGCTGGTTGGATCCTGTTCATTGCCCTATCATCTATTACATAACCCCCACCAGGCTAGCTAAATAATGAAGTCAGTTAGCATTCTAGCTAACTAGCCAGGATAATTTCTAGTTAGTAACATTGACGTTGATAAGCATACAGTTAACAACTCCATAGCCAACACTGATGTCAACAACTATATCTAACTTGCTAACGAACTATCTGGCTGGTGTGGGTTAGCACCCAAGCAGAACAGAGCGGAACCATTCAATTTTGTCGCATTCAGAAGTGTCACCCTCCGATCCGTGTCTCTTTTCACACTCGCATAATTAACATCCATAGAAAGGTAACGTTAGTCCTTACCTTGTTTGGTTCAGATGGCTTATCTGGTACCATCCACTGTTAGTTTGACTGTTGCAACTTCCTTATGATGTAATGTTTTTTTTCGTTCGCTAGCTAAGAAGAACTGCAGAAATAGCTAACGTTAGCTTACACACTCCATCATTTCACACTCGATAAGGAGTCAGGACAGCTGCCTGCTATCACAGGTTTGCAACATATACATATGGTTTTCTAGAAATTGTTTAATTAGTTGATGGAACGGATCAGTTTCTAAAACTGATTTTTTTACATGTATTTTAGAGTCTATATAAAAGCTCTGAAATCCTGTTCGTAGCCTTCCTTCTTGTGAGTGCGAATGTTGAATCAGTGATTAACTGAGACGCCTGTAATCCGGTGATTATCGTTCGACTACTTTTGCTTGATGCTCGGCAGTCTACACAACTAGTAATGTCATGTTTTAAAGGATAGATAAATTGTCCATAAACAAATAACGAATATGTTGTGGGCCACATATACTTGTAGAAATAAGACAGCTACATTTAAAGCGTATATGTTGCTGTATCTATGAAGCCGTAGAATAATGTATTTGTGTAACCACTAAATATGAGATGGGTAGAGTCCGACATCTAGTGGCAGAAAGATGTAGCACTAGCCTGGGTACCAGGCTCTTTAATTTACGTTCCACTCCTTGCCACTAGATTCGATAACCTTCACCGCTATCATCCAATCACAATGTTAATGCAAACTAGACTGATGGGAAAACGTTCAAATTTAATTGATACATTTGAATGGAAACATTCTAACATTGGGCATTCTGACGTAATACATTTAATTGTAAACATAAACATTGGGCATTCTGACGTAATACACTTAATTGTAAACATAAACATTGGGCATTCTGACGTAATACACTTAATTGTAAACATAAACGTTGGGCATTCTGACGTAATACACTTAATTGTAAACATAAACATTGGGCATTCTGACGTAATACATTTAATTGTAAACATAAACACTGGGCATTCTGACATAATACATTTAATTGTAAACATAAACATTGGGCGCGGGAAGAACGCAGGATTCCCGTTTATTGATTTTTTACCATCAGCCAACGTGATCACGTCATACCAGAGAAGCTCTCGCCATTCAAACTTGCTACTTCGAGGACACGCATTGGGCTATAGGGTACTGTCTCAAGAGCTGTAAGAGGAATACAGTAGGATTGGACAGAGAGAGGCCAGTGGAGATGTCAGCGGAGATGCATGAATTACATAAGAAAGGAACATTGAAGACAGAGATGTGTATATTAGAAGTTAATTCATAGGCTGGGCAGCCTGGGCTATTAATCCACCATTCGAATGCTAGCCTATATACATTACCTCGATTAGCCTGACTCGGTACCGGTACCGCCGTATATAGCCTCGTTATCGTTATGTCATTTTATTGTGTAACTTTTTGATGTGATTAAAAAAAAACTTTATTTAGTAAATATTTTCTGAACGGCATTGTAAAGTAAGCATTTCAGGGTAAAGGTCTACGACACCTGTTGTATTCGGCGTATTTGACAAATAACATTTGATTTGATACTAAGCCTACAACAGTGAATTAAGGCGACCAGCACCTGTGCTGTGCAAGTGTAACGGATGTGAAACGGCTAGCTTAGTTAGCGGTGCGCGCTAAATAGCGTTTCAATCGGTGGCGTCACTTGCTCTGAGACCTTGAAGTAGTGGTTCCCCTTGCTCTGCAAGGGCCGAAGCTTTTGTGGAGCGATGGGTAACGATGCTTCGTGGGTGACTGTTGTTGATGTGTGCAGAGGGTCCCTGGTTCGCGCCCGGGTATGGGCGTGGGGACGGTCTAAAGTTATACTGTTAAACAAGCAAGAGACAAAAACGATATTTTGTCTGACATGTTTTGTGCCAACGAATTGAAGTTGAACATCGCCACATACGACAATTTAATTAAATGTGCAATAAAAAAAAAGTATAATGCCTAGGCCTGTTTAATGAAACCCTGGCTGTTGACGTAGATCCCCATTCCCCACTGAGGTCATTTTTGGGAAATGGCACTTTCACATCAATAAACACATATCAAGCGCAAGTGCGCCAACAGCTCACATCAGCAGAATGGGGGGCCTATTCTTTGCGAGGGACGTCTAACGTGGATCGCTAAAATAATGAATATCGTCACCCTTCCTCAATTTAAATATTAGACTTATGGGGACACCAAAACATTTGGCAGCCATGCACGAGTGATCATTGTAGCTTTTTATCGTCTAAACATGTTGGTGGAATATCTTCACGCCTAGAATAAAAACCCCAAGGCTTCCGTCAGACTCAACTGAATGAAAAAAATAAAGAATTACAGGGGGGAGTTTAGAAAAAGTCCTCTGGAATAAGGCACATGCTTGGATAATAATTATAGAACCAACGTCTCTCGTAATACTATAGCTGTCTCTCCTTGTCAATTCATTTAAATACATGATTTTAACATTATGCTATAATGCAGCCTAGGCCTACTTTCTGATGGATTACAGCCAACATGTGAAGGTGAGCATATGTTTTGAATACGTTTTTAGGAAAGGAGAAATGTGATTTGTGTGTCTTGAGGTGCGCTGGTGGCTTTGATTGATAGGTCCTTTTAGTGTGTGAGAGAGAGATATTACTAATTCTCTCTACGCCCATTTAGAAAGTAGTAGCCGGTCTGGATTCCATCTCTCAATAAGAGAGGAGGGACAAATAATGCAACTGAAATGAGCATAACAAATGGTAAAACATGTATTAGGTCATGATGGTCAGCATATGTGCGAGGAATGACAACAGGTGCCAGTTTTGCGCTTCATTCCTCTAATTAATAGGATGCAACTGAAGCAAACCCAGCTCGATCCGTATCATTATTTCTCTCTCATTACAGAGTCCGCTCCAGCCACTTTGAACAACATGACATTGCACTGACACTGCCTTCTCACAAGGGAATTACCGCAGCAGGTCGTAACGGTCTTGTTTGTTGTTGTTATTCAATTCGAATTCTATATTGCTGAAAATTTGCGTACACCCATGTTCCAGATTGTTGTCATGGCTGTTGTTTCCAATTACCAATCAACAACTAACTGCGCCGTAAATCCGGCTGCATATTGAACGTTGAGATTGCCGAAAGACCAGCCAAGCAGTGGCATGGAGTGGAATAGCTCGACTGGTATCAGGCTAATGTAGCACGGTCCCTTCGAAAAATACAAATATTTCATACATATTGCACCACTGAGGTATATATTGCACATAAACTTTATGGAAGCAAACACACCATTGCATAGATTTACGTAGGGTTCATTTTGGTAGGGATTTTTTTGTTTACATCTTGGAAGTAGCCTAACTAACTAACGGTTATACAATACATTAACTGCTTTTCCAAACCTATTTTAAAATATGTATAGCCATAACAGTATTAGTCATGATGTTAATACTACAAGATTACTGTAAAATACATAAATATTTATTTCGTAAATAGGAACGTTTTAAAAAAAATGTGACGCAATTTCTCGTGCAGATCACACAGCTGCAACAAGGTGGGGAATATTAGCGTTCAAGGTCGTCCATGCACGCACATATCTGAATCATAACGTTGTTTCGTGTCAGGCATAGAGTGTTATAATAACAGTAGGCTATAACAATTACACCTCAAATGGCTTTACATGTGGGTACCGACCTCCTTTCATGACTTAACCTAGAGGTATTGATATGCATGACCCGATACAGAATTATACCAAAACGATGATGTGACACAATGACGTAATGCAACATCAATGTACCCCCAGAAAATCGCAGGACGGTTTGTGAGCCTCGAGCATCGCTTTGACCGAACGTCCCATCCTCCTGTTTGTTTCTACAGAGCGTTGTGTCCCATAATGCTTGGCGAGATTGACCACCAAGATGGCTGACGTTATGGATGAATATGAGAAAGAAGCTGGCTGTGTTCCTATTCTCCATCCAGAGGTAAGCTGCTTGGCCCTGCATCTTTGCACGGGGTTATAACGAGGGTGGATCTTGTACATGTCGGAATCTACTAAACCGTATAAATTCACCGTGTTTTGGGAGAACCAGGATGCCCCCCTCATCGAGGGAGGGCAGCTACCACCAAATACATGTCAGGTTTTCCCCTGCTGCGTAATAGCATGTTAGCTAGCCAGCTAATTTTGCTGAAGGTGTTTCTGAATCTAGGAAATCAGACGACATTCTTGGGTTGTTTATTGTGCCCAACAGATAAGCTACCTTGAAAATAACAGAATTACCGAACATGAGATCGTAGGTAGTTATGCTGAACTGGTTTATTGTCGTCAGAAAAGCAGGGCTTTGCTGCAGCCCGAATAATGACTTGTGCTGAAATGTCATGTTGCTTGGTCGGTGATGGCAACGTTAGCTTGCAAACAGAGATAGATGGGCGCGGGCCTAGCAGTGTAGTTAGCGAGGCTAGCCATGTCAGTGACAGTATTTGTCAAGTAACGTCAATTGCATTAAACTTCGCTGTCCTTGGCCAACATTCAGCCTATTTACATTTAGCCATATAAACGTATTAATGGTTTAGTTGCTAGCTAGGTTAGCAAGTTAGGGCTAACAAAATAGCTAGCTAAAGATTGTTCTTGCTAGTAGCTAGTCAGCCCTAGAGCTAGATATGTTTAGCCCATAGCACAGGAATAAACACTTGAATGTTGTGAATGTGATACAATAATTACATTCATGTTGTAGCTTTATTCCACATAAATTCAGATCTGACAATAATATTTGGGCCTTATCTGTGTGCAGATCGGCTTTGGGGCCGAAATGCATCCATTGTGACTGCTGAGAATAGTACAGCGAGCTAGCATCTAACGTTACTATTTATTTGTGTGCTGGCCGTTGGATTACTGCTGGGCTAATTTATACAGCACCCAAGACTTATTCACAGAACTTAGTAAGAGTTGAGCATGTCATATTTGGCATTTTAGTTTATATATCCTATTAAATGTGGTCTGGCAAATTGCCTTTTGGCTCAGTCTTCAAAATTAGCTGGCTTATTTATTTGTTGTCGAAATGCATTTTACTATTTGGAGTGAAAGGATACCAACAACATGGAATACAAAATTGAACTTGTTTCAGGCCACTGTCACTTGATTAACAAACATTAGATGTGTTTTTTAAGAATGGGCCAGTACAGAGGACCTGTCACTAAATTATTCATGGTTTACTAACTCACTTGTGTTGGCCAACCTGTTACGCCACATGGTGTAGGAAGCTTATTTACCCCTCTTGTCTTGGTGCAAAAAGTACTAAGTTTTCAGTCTGTGGGCTGGCAGCAAGCCACAGAAACAGCCATTTATTTGAAAAAGCCCATATTTGAAAGACAACCAATGGGCATTAAATAGTGCCATCTTGCCTTTTGTAAATCATTTGGCAAACCCACACACTTAAAACACACTGACTGAAAATTCTCTTTTAAAGAAAATACAATTTCCCTGGTATTAGTCTCACACCAAGTTCCTGCCAATTTGTGTTACTTTTGCCAGATGCGTCTCTTTTTCTTACTCTTGTGCTTAATGAGTTTTTGAAATGTCAAGCCTCATTCCTCTCCATTTATTGGTTATGCAGGCTCTTTTGACATGATGTCACAATTACTGATTTGTATACGTAGTGTGACACTGCATAGCTTAGATTTAGCCTGTGGTCAGGCATAGGGAAGTTGGGCCTGAGGGGAGAAGGAGGGTAACTGAAAACAATGTCTCCTTTCATAAAAATCCCATCAAACACTCAACCGACGACCAACTCTGCTGCGGAATTAAACAACAGCATGTCAGTTAGGAGAGGGTGAAATCTCAAACCATAAAGCATGTTTAACCTGCGGAGGGTTAGGTGTTGCTGTAGTGATAGACGACCTAAACACAGGATTATGTAGTGTTCTGCTCATTGGCTATTATCTATGTGATTTGTAGTATGTAGCCTAATAATACATATTAATATATGCCTTTTAGTAGACACATTTTTGTTTATCCCAGCGGGAATCAAACCCCCTGATCCTTGGTGTTGCAAGCGACATGCTGTACCAACTGAGCCCCAAAGGACTAGTGATCTTTCTTAGGCTTCATGGGACTCGTACTGCTCTTCTATGTGGACTAATTACGTTATTTCAGTAAGACTGCAGCTCGGCTCGTCACAAATCCAAGCCGTTTGTTGAAGATGGACAGCCCCATGTTGATATCTTGACTTCATGATGGCGGTGGGACATTGACTGCTTGGAAAACTGCCATATGTTGCATGTTCCCTTGGTACAAATCTCTGGCATGACTCGTCTATCTATCGCTGCAGTATTCCACTCTTGGTCATGTGTGATTGGAATGAGCAGTGTTAGGCCTATGGCAGGCTGTCTGTGACAGAGCCTGCTCCAGAGCCCTCAGGCCGTAACTGTCTCCTGTCTAAGTAGAGGAAGCATTACGCCTCGATGACAGCGTCATTGCCTTTTGTAACCCCAGAAATACTTTTATTTCCAATGGAATTCTGCATTTGTCTTGCGTTGCAGAGGCAGTAGTAGTGCGTTCTGTGTGGTGCGTACGCTGGATTTCTCCAACCTATATGTCAAACTGTATGTGTAGACGGCTTGACAGAAATGGTAGCAGAAGGTGAATGTTGAACTTCTGTTGCACACACATCCAGATGATGCAGTGTACCATAAATACACAGTCACCTGCAATCATGTTGGTTAATCCCTGGATAGAGGTTACACTTTCTCGGATTGTGAAGAATAGTGTTGGGCTATGTCTGTTGCCTCAACCTTGTTGCTGCTGTTAAAGAGCCTTCAGGCTTAGTGCCCTGGTCTGAATTCCAGAAGGTTGACAAAATACTTTTTCAGATTCCTCCAAAGCTTAGCTGTCATGTGGCTTTTGAGTCAAAGAGCTTTGTGGAAAAGCCATCTCCACTAATGCAGCATAGCCTAGGCCTAAATGTTTTGCATCTCTGATATAGGCTGTACATTTATGGCCTGTCTCTCTGATTTGTTTTATTTGAATGAGAAGCCTTTAGTGTTCTCTGGTTGATCTCTAAAAGAGAGACGTGTGAAATTCAAGTGCCACATGACCCCACCACCATCCACCTGCTCAGTTTTGTGGTGAACATCTGGTGTACTCTAGGGAGTCCCAGAGAGATGCACATCAATAAGCTACCCTTGGATACGACCGTTTGATATGCAAGTTCACTTATACTCTCTGTCTAGGCCTGTGTTTTCCCCTCTGAATCTCATTAAACATGTCTTCTCATGAATTTCAGCCTCTTTTTGCAATCTTTCCTATTGTTGATTTTGTTTGTCTGACTGTCAGCCACAGATATAGTCTGCGTCCCAAATGGCTCCCTATTCCCTACTTTGGACCAGAGCCATACGGGCCCTGGTCAAAGGTAGTGCACTAGGCTATATAGGGAGCATTAAGGGATGCAGCCTAACTCCTAGGCTCCTGACCCAGTTTAAAAATGCAAATTATTGTTTTTGAATAGAACAACTACAGAATCTTGCTCCGTTGCTGGATTCATAACGTCAATGGAGGCAATAGACGGCACAGAGAATGTAAAATAACAGAGATAATGTAGAAAACATAGTCTGTTTCTCTTTGCTATCCTTTATAGTTGCTTCTTAAACATAAAAGTTCTCCAGTCCAGGTAGCATCCTCTCTCACTCAGCCATTGTCCTCCCATTAAATGAAACTGTGTGACTATTGAAGTAGTAATACAAAATAAATGGCCTTCATTTCAGATTGTTTAGATTGGGACCATCCACTGTGGTTGGTGAAGCCTTATCCTCTCTGTGCTTTCGGACCTCATCTGGTGGCAACCCCTAGCTACTGAATGGATGTAGCAGCAGCTTCAATAGATTATGAGCGGGTCAGGTGTACTCTACGATGGGCAAGGAAACATGTCCTCTGCCCTGAACAAGCTTCAGTCAATGAGTCAGGTGCAACAAATGGTGGGATGTATTTAAAGTGTTGGTGATGAAGTCTGGATCCAGAGATTGTATCTACAAACTACAGGCTACAGATGATGGCAAATACCCATGTTGACTAAATGATTTGAGATAACTTGTAAAGATGGGAATACAGGCACATCATCACAGACCTATACTCTGAATGAAACTTATGTAATTTAGTTTGGTTTTTTGCTAGCCTAAAATCTGACACTAAACTGAAGAGGAGCACATTAACTCATGGGGATACTGCAGCTAATACAAAGCCACGCGATTCCATAGTCTACATTTAGGTTCGTTTTTTTAAAGCTTATTTTTAGATCTGGGCGCATGACACCGTCCCCTGGGATGAGCCTGCCATATGTCCTTATTGACTGAGAACCTCCTTGATCACTGCTTCTTCAAACAGACAAGATTCAAATGGTGAGCCGATTATGATTTTTCAACGCCGATACCGATTATTGGAGGACCAAAAAAGCTGATACCGATTAATCGGCCGATTTAAAAAGAAAAAAAAAAAAATGTTTTTTTAATGTATTTGTAATAATGACAATTACAACAATACTGAATGAACACTTTTTAACTTAATATTTAACTTATAATTCATTTTTATTTTACCTTTATTTAACCAGGCAAGTCAGTTAAGAACAAATTCTTATTTTCAATGATGGCCTAGGAACAGTGGGTTAACTGCCTGTTCAGGGGCAGAACGACAGATTTGTACCTTGTCAGCTCGGGGGTTTGAACTTGCAACCTTCCGGTTACTCGTCCAACGCTCTAACCACTAGGCTACCCTGCCGCCCCGTGGTGAATACACCCCTGGCATGCTGACTGTCCACCTTGTGTTTCTCTCACTGCCATGTAAGGAGAGCTGGTTCAGCACTTCACTCTACTCCAGTGTAACTCCTGTGACATGCTGCAGGACTGATTGAGCATGGGTGGCTTCAGGCACCCTTAGTGCCTCTCACCGCTCACTCCTGGCTATCTTTGAGGCCCTTAGTCAAGCCACCTTGTCCCTTAGCTAACATCCATGGCTGGAGGCTGATATCATTGGCTACTGGCCTAAAATAGCCCTAACAGTTTTGCTCTGTCTTTAGGGGTTTGTTGTATTGCCAAACCATCCTCCACTTCGTCAGATAATGTAGTTGCTGCTAGATTGGAGAGACAGGCCGTTATGGCCCCACCAGCAAAATAACATCTCTCTGTTCCTGGAAGAAGTTGCTTGGACCTGTTTCTCAGCATTTTTTCAAATCATCAGATCATGTTACTTACCGCTGTCGACGACATAACAGTGCATGAAACTGCCCCAATCCGTACCTTGCCGAAAGCAAATTGGTGGTTTAAAAAATACCTCTCCTGAGTGGGATTCTGGCATGCTCACCAGAATTCCACTCTTTGTGGCTGTAGCTATTCTGATGAACACTTACTATAAGCTAGTGTTTCCCATACCAAGCTCTGTTCACCCTCAGGCCATCGTTTGGCTTCCATTGTTTTCAATTGACAAGTTTGATACCTTATGGTCATGTGTAGCTCCCTTGGTAGAGTGTGGCTCTTGCAACGCCAGGGTCGTGCGTTCGATACTCACTGGGGCCACCCATAAGAAAAGGAAGGCTATGAACGCACTACTAACGCACTACTAACGCACTAGTTGCTTTGATCAGATAACAATAACAATAATAATATGCCATTTATGTCAGAGGTAGGGTTGCACAGTTTGGGGAATATTCAGAGGTGGAAACTTTCCGTGGGAATTAACAGGAATATATGGGAGTTAAAGGAAATGAATGCAAATTAATATTAGTACCATTTTAAATGGTTTTTGTATTGAATATATTTACCATATCATATGGAGACAAACATAAACATTTACCTTATCATAAGTAGACATCATTACAAATGATTAAATCATTCCAATATACATTTTAAAAACAATTTAGTTAAGGATTGAACTTTAATTAAATGAGTTGACTCGTCACATGGGATGATTTCACTGAACAACAAAAGAAAAGGAATATTGAACGATCCATCGCATCTACCAACAATGTTTTCAACATACATCTGTAAAATGATGGTGTAGAAACTAAAGCTTTGGTTGTCTTCCTCTCAATGTCCACCTCTTGAACATCAGACTCTGAGACCTCATCTTCACTGTCACTTTCCAACCTTGTTGAGGATGGCTCGTTGTCAGGCTCAAAAGGCCTCAAATTTGCCCGACATGGCCGCCAATTTTTCAACCCTGGTATTGGTCAGCCTGTTGCGTGCTTTGGTGTGTGTGTTCCCAAACAAGGACCAGTTGCGCTCTGAGGCGGCTGATGTTGGTGGGATTTGGAGGATGATGAAGGCGGGAAAGAGTCTCAGATCCACAGTCTCTTCCACCAGGTGGCTGATGAGATATGTTGGCATGACTGCCATATTGCATCTCCATCCCAAAGCCCTTGCTTGGAAGTGTACTTCGCCAGACTGCCAAGAACCTTGCCCTCATCCAGGCCAAGGTGGCGAGACACGGTAGTGATGACACCATATGCCTTGTTGATCTCTGCACCAGACAGGATGCTCCTGCCAGCATACTTGGTGTCCAACACGTATGCTGCGGCATGTATGGGCTTCAGGCAGAAGTCTAAATGCTTTTTGATGTATTTCAGAACTGCAGTTTCCTCTGCTTGGAGCAACAGTGATGTGGTCAGGGCAGTATGGATTTCTTCTCTTACATCTGCAAGCATAGTCTGAACATCAGACAGGATGGCATTGTCTTTCAGGAGTTTCAAGCTACGGATGTTGCTGGGCAGCTTCAATGTGGTGCTCTTATTCTTCTCACTTTGCTTGGTGAGGTAGATTGCTGCTGATGCAGCTTCAATGCATGAGCAGCACAACTAATAGGTGTAGGACTCCTCCACTTTAGACCAAGCAGCCTTCATGTTCGCAGCATTGTCTGTCACCAGTGCAAATCCCTTCTGTGGTCCAAGGTCATTGACTGCCTTCAGCTCATCTGCAGTGTAGAGACCGGTGTGTCTGTTGTCCCTTGTGTCTGTGCTCTTGTAGAATACTGGTTGAGGGGTGGAGATGTAGTTAATTATTCCTTGCCCACGAACATTCGACCACCCATCAGAGATGATTGCAATACAGTCTGCTTTCTCTGATTTGCTTGACCTTCACTTGAACTCTGTTGAACTCTGCATCCAGCAAATGAGTAGATAAAGCATGTCTGTTTTGGAGGAGTGTATGCTGGGCGAAGAACATTCAGAAATCTCTTCCAATACACATTGCCTGTGAGCATCAGAGGTGAACCAGTTGCATACACAGCTCGAGCAAGACATTCATCAGAATTTCTCTGACTACGTTCCTCCATTGAGTAAAAAAAACAACTTCTCATTCCAGGAGGACCACGAGCTGTTGCTTTCGAATAAGGGGTCTGATTCATCATTTTCACCTCAAATAGAAGCGGAGGGACTTTTGTCAGAGGTTGCATGTTGTGAGCGCTGAGGGAACTTTATGCACTTGGCCAGATGATTCTGTGTCTTTTTTTGCAGTCTTCACATATGATTTGGCACAGTATTTGCAGATGTACACCATTTTTCCTTCTACATTAGCTGCAGTGAAACGTCTCCACACATCAGATAGTGCCCGTGGCATTTCCCTGAAAAGATTAGGAAAAAAACGTGTTTTAAAAAAAAAAATACAATTCCATGTACAGATTAATAGTTAAGTAGTTAGATTAAACAACTCCTTTGTAAGATAAATGTTTTAAAATGAAACATGTATGAAACAGGTGAATTAACACTCCTCAGTTAGCAGGCTCAAGCAAGCTAAAACCCACCTGTTAGCAAAAACTAACTAGCAGAAATTGTTAGTTAGAAATTATTGAAACAGTTAGAAATGATTGAAACACACTTTGCTGTAGGCTACTATTTACTAGTTAAGAAAAAATTATGTATGTCATATAAAATATATTCACCCCACCCAGTATTCTAATCAAAACTTACCAGAAAGCATTTAGTCCTTGGCTCAGACAGTGTAGTAGTGTGGGCTCAAAAGCATCTCATTAGTGTGCAAGATCTTGAGAATCAGCTGCACATGTGATGGAAGAGTGCACTGTGCATGCAGAGGGTTGCAATTCCATTGAATTGGGGATAGTTCAACCAAAATATGCCACAAGACCTAGAATTGCCTTGTGTAGCCCACAAAAAAAGTTCACTATTATAAGCTAACTTTTTTTTGATGATTTAAGCAAAATTCCCAAAATTCCAGGGCTTAAATTCCTATGGAAAATTTCCGGGAAAATTATGGAAAGTTTCCGACCCTTTGCAACCCAAGTCAGAGGGCATGGATGTGATTTGAGGGTCTTTTGAAAGACTGCCAGAGGGTAGTCTTTCATCTGCCTGGCATGGCTCCTCCCCCTCTCCTCCCTTCGCCTTTCATCCCTCTCCATCCTCCAGTCAGCTCTAGCTCCTCTCCTCCCTTCAGGGTAGCCTATAGATTACTATACATATATAATGATCTCATTATAATCCTTACCCCTCGTTAACTGTCTACCAAGTGTTTTTCCCATCAGATTTTCATCCGTATAGCCTTCTGTAGGTCTATATGAGCAATCATTAACCCAGTATCCTTAGTCTGCTGTAGGTATATATGATTCATCATTAGCCCAGTATCCTTATAGTCTGATGTAGGTATATATGATTCATCATTAGCCCAGTATCCTTATAGTCTGATGTACAGTGCCTTGCGAAAGTATTCGGCCCCCTTGAACTTTGCAACCTTTTGCCACATTTCAGGCTTCAAACATGAAGATATAAAACTGTATTTTTTTGTGAAGAATCAACAACAAGTGGGACACAATCATGAAGTGGAACGACATTTATTGGATATTTCAAACTTTTTTAACAAATCAAAAACTGAAAAATTGGGCGTGCAAAATTATTCAGCCCCCTTAAGTTAATACTTTGTAGCGCCACCTTTTGCTGCGATTACAGCTGTAAGTCGCTTGGGGTATGTCTCTATCAGTTTTGCACATCGAGAGACTGAACTTTTTTCCCATTCCTCCTTGCAAAATAGCTCGAGCTCAGTGAGGTTGGATGGAGAGCATTTGTGAACAGCAGTTTTCAGTTCTTTCCACAGATTCTCGATTGGATTCAGGTCTGGACTTTGACTTGGCCATTCTAACACCTGGATATGTTTATTTTTGAACCATTCCATTGTAGATTTTGCTTTATGTTTTGGATCATTGTCTTGTTGGAAGACAAATCTCCGTCCCAGTCTCAGGTCTTTTGCAGACTCCATCAGGTTTTCTTCCAGAATGGTCCTGTATTTGGCTCCATCCATCTTCCCATCAATTTTAACCATCTTCCCTGTCCCTACTGAAGAAAAGCAGGCCCAAACCATGATGCTGCCACCACCATGTTTGACAGTGGGGATGATGTGTTCAGGGTGATGAGCTGTGTTGCTTTTACGCCAAACATAACGTTTTGCATTGTTGCCAAAAAGTTCAATTTTGGTTTCATCTGACCAGAGCACCTTCTTCCACATGTTTGGTGTGTCTCCCAGGTGGCTTGTGGCAAACTTTAAACGACACTTTTTATGGATATCTTTAAGAAATGGCTTTCTTCTTGCCACTCTTCCATAAAGGCCAGATTTGTGCAATATACGACTGATTGTTGTCCTATGGACAGAGTCTCCCACCTCAGCTGTAGATCTCTGCAGTTCATCCAGAGTGATCATGGGCCTCTTGGCTGCATCTCTGATCAGTCTTCTCCTTGTATGAGCTGAAAGTTTAGAGGGACGGCCAGGTTTTGGTACATTTGCAGTGGTTCGATACTCCTTCCATTTCAATATTATCACTTGCACAGTGCTCCTTGGGATGTTTAAAGCTTGGGAAATCTTGTTGTATCCAAATCCGGCTTTAAACTTCTTCACAACAGTATCTCGGACCTGCCTGGTGTGTTCCTTCTTCTTCATGATGCTCTCTGCACTTTTAATGGACCTCTGAGACTATCACAGTGCAGGTGCATTCATACGGAGACTTGATTACACACAGGTGGATTGTATTTATCATCATTAGTCATTTAGGTCAACATTGGATCATTCAGAGATCCTCACTGAACTTCTGGAGAGAGTTTGCTGCACTGAAAGTAAAGGGGCTGAATAATTTTGCACGCCCAATTTTTCAGTTTTTGATTTGTTAAAAAAGTTTGAAATATCGAATAAATGTCGTTCCACTTCATGATTGTGTCCCACTTGTTGTTGATTCTTCACAAAAAAATACAGTTTTATATCTTTATGTTTGAAGCCTGAAATGTGGCAAAAGGTCGCAAAGTTCAAGGGGGCCGAATACTTTCGCAAGGCACTGTAGGTATATATGATTCATCATTAACCCAGTATCCTTATAGTCTGATGTAGGGATATATGATTCATCATTAACCCAGTATCTTTATAGTCTGATGTAGGTATATATGATTCATCATTAACCCAGTATCCTTATAGTCTGATGTAGGTATATATGATTCATCATTAACCCAGTATCCTTATAGTCTGCTGTAGGTCTATATGATTCATCATTAACCAAGTATCCTTATAGTGAGCCTTGGACAAGTGAGCCTTGGACAAGTGAGCCTTGGACAAGTGAGCCTTGGACAATCCATAGTGGCCAATAGGGCAGGAGCCCATATCCTAAGTCTGTAGTGTGGGGCAGCTTGACGTACAAGTACACCCCCTGGACAGGACGCTAGTCTGTCACCGGCCCTTTCATTGGAAAATAGATTTAGTAGGAATCTAGACGATATATAGGCCTGTTATGGTTGTTTTACAGTCGGTACTGTACACGTGAACCAAGTTTCATGCTTTTATGAAAACCCTAACTGCATTCTCCTGGACCAATAGTGTTGTTCAGTAAAGGTTATAGAGACTGAGTGAGAACTGGGATGTGATGTGTATTTAACAGTCACCAAGGCAGCAGTACAGCAGTCCTCCCGGGGTGAGGGGGGTGGTTAAATGACGTTGCCATGGCGTTGCCGTGGAGGCTAATAAGAATGTGAAGGGCCTATGTGGGTGGCCCCGGCTCACTGTTGCCCACCATCAGAACACGACACAGCCTCCTCCAACTCTCTCTGTCGCTCATTCAATCGCTCTCGTGAGATGACGCTGTGCCATCTGGGTAGGCCCACTGGGTCCAGGCAAGGCACGGATTGATGAAACTCATTGCTGTTTTTTTTTCTCTCCCAACAGGAACTCAAGCCCCAGAGTCACTATAACCATGGCTACAGTGAGAATGTGGGGCGCAAGAGCCACGTGGATGACTACAGTACCTGGGACATCGTCAAAGCCACGCAGTAAGTACCCACGCACCGCCGGGCTCACGTGTGTGTGTGCGTGCGTGTGTGTGTGTATGCGCACAAAGCTTGGCCGGTGTGGTTCAAGGTATACAAGCAATGTGGGCTGGTATACAAGCAATATAACTGGTTTTAAAAACACTTCCTGTTGCGGTATAGTTATCTTACTTGTGTAGCAGGGCAAACATTTGCAGGCTCCACGTTGTTCTCCAGCACACAGGCCTGACTGCTTTTATCCTTTATTTAACTAGGTCAATTAAGAACAAATTCTTATTTACAATGACGGCCTCTGAACAGTGGGTTAACTGCCTTTTTCAGGGGCAGAACAACAGATTTTTACCTTGTAAGCTCAGGGATTTGATCTTACCACGTTTTGGTTACTAGGCCAACGCTCTATCCACTAGCCTACCTGCGGTACCATGCAAAGCAGCTCCCCAGACATGTGGCTAAGAGAAGCTGGCATTTCATCAATCTACACACAATACCCCATAATAAAGCGAAAACAGCTTTTTAGAAATGTTTGCACATTTATAAAAACAGAACTTATTTATTCAGACCCTTTGCTATGAGTCTCGAAATTGAGCTCAGGTGAATCATGTTTCCATTGATCATCCTTGAGATGTTTCTACAACTTGTTTGGAGTCCACCTGTGGTAAATTCAATTGATTGGACATGATTTGGAAAGGCACACACCTGTCTATATAAGGTCCCACAGATGACAGTGCATGTCAGAGCAAAAGGTCGAAGGAATTGTCCATGAGGTCGAAGGAATTGTCCATAGAGCTCCGTGAACCTGTACCCCTAGGTTCAGATCTAGGATCTGTTACCCCTCCCCCAGTCCTAACCTTAACCATTAGTGGGGAAGATGCAAAACTGGCTCAAGATCAGTGTCTAGGAGCAACTTCACACTACACCGCTATCGATACTCCCTCTAGTTGGTTTGCATATAGGGTAACAGACAGGCCCCTAGTATGGACGCTCGCAGGAAACCACTAACAGAACATGTATTTCCTGTGTGATTTACTACCAGCCTCCCTGGACTTGTTTCCTTGTTCTGGCATCGTCAGGACCAGATATGTATCAGCTAGTCTGCACTACCTGTGATTTCCCTTCCCCCATGAATGTGTTCACATGGTATTATGAAACGTTCCTTCCCCTATGATCCAGACCAATGGTGAATGACCACAGTTCCTTCAAAGTATTCACACCCATTGACTTTTTACACACGTTGTTACAGCCTGAATTTAAAATGGATTAAAAGGAGTTTTTTGTCACACACAATACCCCATAATGTCAGTGGAATTTTGTTATCAGATGTTTTACAAATTAATAAAAAATGAAAATCTGAATTGTCTTGAATCAATTTGTTATGGCAAGCCTAAATAGGTTCAGGAGTCAACATGTGCTCAACAAGTCCCATAATAAGTTGCATGGACTCACTCTGGGGGCAATAATAGTGTTTAAGCTACTTTTTGAATGACTACCTCCTCACTGTACCTCACACTTGTACCCCACACACACTTGTCTATAAGGTCCCCCAGTCGAGCAGTGAATATCAAAAATTGATTCAAACACAAAGACCAGGGAAGTTTTACAATGTTTCGCAAAGAAGGGCACCTAAAACACAGACATTGAATATCACTTTGAGTATGGTGAAGTTATTAATTAGACTTTGGATGGGGTATCTACACCCAGTCACCTCAAAGATACAGGTGTCCTTCCTAACTCAGTTGCCGAAGAAGAAAATCCGCTCAGGAATTTCACCATGACACCGTACCCAAACCGGCCATCGTGCGCCAATTGATTTTGTCCCCCCACACCAAACGCGATGACGACACGCAGGTTAAAATATCAAAACAAACTCTGAACCAATTATTTTAATTTCGGGGACAGGTCTAAAAGCATTAAACATTTATGGCAATTTAGCTAGCTAGCTAGCTAGCTTGCTGTTGTAATTTGTCCTGGGATATAAACATTGAGTTATTTTACCTGAAATGCACAAGGTCCTCTTCTCCGACAATTAATCCACACATAAGACAGTGAACCGAATCATTTCCCAATCAAATGTTATTGGTCACAAACACATGGTTAGCAGATGTTAATGCGAGTGTAGCGAAATACTTGTGCTTCTAGTTCTGACCGTGCAGTAATATCTAACAATTTCACAACTACCTTATTCACACAAGTGTAAAGGAATTATTAAGAATATGTACATATAAATATATGGATGAGCGATGGCCGAACGACATAGGCAAGATGCAGTAGATACATATGAGATGAGTAATGTAGGGTATGTAAACATTATATAAAGTGGCATTTTTTTAAAGTGACTAGTGATACATTTATTACATCCAATTTTTTATTATTAATGTGGCTAGAGATTTAAGTCAGTATGTTGGCAGCAGCCACTCAATGTTAGTGATGGCTGTTTAACAGTATGATGGCCTTGAGGTAGAAGCTGTTTTTCAGTCTCTCGGTCCCTGCTTTGATGCACCTGTACTGACCTCGCCTTTTGGATGATAGCGGGGTGAACAGGCAGTGGCTCGGATGGTTACTGTCCTTTGATCTTTTTGGCCTTCCTGTGACATCGGGTGGTGGAGCAGCCCCTTATCCACATCGACGGGACAGTAGTGGAGAAGGTGGAACATTTTAAGTTCCTCTTCTTGTCATGTCTCCTCCTTCCAGGCTTTTTCTTCTTTGGACTTTATATGGCGATCGGCATCTGAACTTTCATAGTATTACCACGACAACCGACGAACTCAGTTGTCTTTCAATCGCCCACGTGGGTATAACCAATGAGGAAATGGCACGTGGGTATCTGCTTCTATAAACCAATGAGGAGATGAGAGAGGCAGGACTAGCACCGCGATCAGCGTCACAAATAGAACTGACTTGAAAGGAATTTTATAATATCTGTACATTATAGGAACACCTGTAATTACAAAAGTACAATGATTTAAAGTTTTGCTTTAGCTTGAGATTAAGAATCAGTGGTAGAGACGTAAAGTGCACAAAGAGGTCAACTGTCCAAAAATCAGATGTTCTGTGTTGAAAATATACGTTCAGTTTCTGTTGATACTATGTTCCAGTCTTACTTCTGCTGGCACATGATGGAAACAGGAGGAAGAAGGATTGGGAAACTAACTGCAAATAACAATAAGCTGAACAACTCCTAGCAGAGACATCTTTGTATTAGCAACTATTAATTCTGAGTTTATTTGGTATTAAAGTGAAGGGACATCACCCTGGGCGGGGTGAACCTCAGTAGGGGATAAAAAGGGAAAACACCATCTTTTGTACTGAGTGTGTTACTTGCAAATGACTAAGTGTATACTCTAAATGACTAAGTGTATACTCCAAATGACTAAGTGTATACTCCAAATGACTAAGTGTATACTCCAAATGACTAAGTGTATACTCTAAATGACTAAGTGTATACTCTAAATGACTAAGTGTATACTCTAAATGACTAAGTGTATACTCTAAATGACTAAGTGTATACTCTAAATGACTAAGTGTATACTCCAAATGACTAAGTGTATACTCCAAATGACTAAACTCCAAATGACTAAGTGTATATTCCAAAGAAGTTTCCTGTGGTCACTTGTATAACAGGGCAGAATTCTCTTACAACGCTCATTGGCACTTACGAGCAGTGTGGGTTTATGTCCTGAGGTGCTGACCTGTTTCACCCTCGACAACTACTGTGATTATTATTTGATCATGCTGGTCATTTATGAACATTTGAACATCTTGGCCATGTTCTGTTATAATCTCCACCCGGCACAGCCAGAAGAGGACTGGCCACCCCTCATAGCCTGGTTCCTGTCTAGGTTTCTTCCTAGGTTTTGGCCTTTCTAGGGAGTTTTTCTTAGCCACCGTGCTTCTACACCTGTATTGCTTGCTATTTGGGGTTTTAGGCTGGGTTTCTGTACAGCACTTTGAGATATCAGCTGATGTAAGAAGGGCTATATAAATACATTTGATTTACATGTATTTTGCAACGCTCGCACACGTGAGTGGTGTCGTCAGCATGTGAGGCCAATGGTGACTTTATAACAGTTAAGAGTTTAATGGCTGTGATCAGAGAACTGAGGATGGATCAACAACATTGTAGTTACTCTACAATACTAACCTAATTGACAGAGTAAAAAGGAAGCCTGTACAGAATAAAAATATTCCAAAACATGCATCCTGTTTTGCAACGAGGCACTAAAGTAATACTGCAACAACAACAAAAATGACAAAGGAATTAACTTTCTGGCCTGAAATATAAAGTTTTGTGTTTGGGGCAAATCCAAAACAACACATTACTAAGTACAACTCTCCACATTTTCAAGCATTGTGGTGGCTGCATCATGTTATGGGTATGCTTGTAATTGTTAAGGACTGGGGAGTTTTTCAGGATAAAAAAAAAATTAACGGAATGGAGCTAAGCACAGGAAAAATCCTATAGGAAAACCTGGTCTGCTTTCACACCAGATACTGAGAGATGAATTCACCTTTCAGCAGGACAATAACCTAGAACACAAGGCCAAATCTACACTGGAGTTGCTTACCAAGAAGACCATGGATGTTCCTGAGTGGCCGAGTTACACTTTTGACATAAATTTACTTGAAAATCGATGGCAAGACCTGAAAGTGGTTGTCTAGCAATGATCAACAACCAACACTTTTTTTTAAAGAATAATGTTTAAATGTTGCAAAATGTTGGTGTGGAAAGCTCTTAGAGACTTACCCAGAAAGACTCACAGCTGTAATTGCTGTCAAATGTGTTTGAAACATGTATTGACTCAGGGGTGTGAATACTTATGTAAATTAGATATTTATTTATTTCATATCAAATAAATGTGCATGCATTTATAAAAACATGTTTTCACTGTGTAAATGTGTGAGAAATCTATTTAATCCATTTTGAATTCAGTCTAACACAAGTCAAGGAATATGAATACTTTCTGAAGGCACTGTATAAATATGTTGTCATGAATGTGAATATAGTGCAGACGTAGGTCCAGGTGTCCCTCTGGAGTAGAGTAGTCTGACTGACAAACAAAGAAGGTCTTGTGTTTCTTTTATTGAAGAAGAAGAACCTAAATCAAGATGCTTCGTCCTCCTGGTATGTGCTCTGTTAAGGACAGACAAGGCCGTTATGACAAGGGATACTGTTGTGGGTGAAGCGTGTGTGTGTTGACCCTATGCTAACCTTGTCTACCTACATTCTCCAGGTATGGGATCTTTGAGCGCTGCAGAGAGCTGGTGGAGGCAGGCTATGACGTTCAGCAGCCGGACAAAGAGAACGTCACACTCCTGCACTGGGCCGCCATCAACAATAGAATAGACTTGGTCAAGTGAGTGAGACCCACACAGACCTCACACTCACACACCTCAGTCACATACACACACAGGCCTCACACTCACACCGAATAACCCAATGCCCTTGACCTCCTCTCACTATTCAGCTGTCTTACATGTGAGTTGCAGTAAACCTACATGTACACGTGAAATGCTACTCCCAACACCCTCCTGTGGAATGTTTCTTATCAGAAGGATTTCCCAGTCAGACTGGAACTCATGCAAGCATACTGTCCTAGAACCCTAAACACACATACTCACACAGGACATAGTCCTGGAACCCTAAACTCACACAGGACATAGTCCTGGAACCCTAAACTCACACAGGACATAGTCCCGGAACCCTAAACTCACACAGGACATAGTCCCGGAACCCTAAACTCACACAGGACATAGTCCCGGAACCCTAAACTCACACAGGACATAGTCCCGGAACCCTAAACTCACACAGACATAGAACCCTAACGTTGCAGTGTGTTCTGTGTGGGTCATACGTTGGATTTATAAAGGTATGCATCACATTGTATGTGTAGAGACGGCGTGATAGAAATGGTAGCAGAAGGTGAATGTTGAACTTTTGTTGTGATCCTGTGGACCGTTTTGCACCATGACGCTGTCGGTGTGATGGAGACTCATACAGGACAAAGGCTGGCATTGGGCCTATACATTAGTGTAAACATTTTGCATCAGAAAATTAGTTTCTTATTGGACTAGTTCAGTTAGTCCCTCCCTGTTAGCTTCTTGTTTGGTCCCTAGTGAAGAGGACCCAGGTGTGAGTGAATGCAGCCATCCTACTGTGCTGTGTTTAACATTGTGGTGCAGAGGGGTGTCCTGCTGCAGAGGGGTGTCCTGCTGCAGAGGGGTGTCCTGCTGCAGAGGGGTGTCCTGCTGCAGAGGGGTGTCCTGCTGCAGAGGGGTGTCCTGCTGCAGAGGGGTGTCCTGCTGCAGAGGGGTGTCCTGCTGCAGAAACACTGCCAGAACCATGGTCTCTCTGTATAAGAATAGAATCCCAAACCATTCTAATACAACATAGCAGGAAGGAGAGAACAAGTTCCTGGATGTCTGCTAAGGTCTGAGCCATCCGTTCCATTGGAAGGCAGACGCCCTCTTAAAACGCCATATTGCTGGAGATCCTGAGGCATTAAAACTGAATTGGTTCATCTGTTTTATCTCACTGCATCAACAATCTAATCTTTTCACCACCTGTAGTTGAGTGAGTGAGTGCTAAATGTATTTGTGACTCTGCCGCTGTGTGTAGGTACTACATATCAAAGGGGGCGATGGTGGACCAGTTGGGAGGTGACCTCAACTCCACACCACTGCATTGGGCCACAAGGTAAGAGTGACAACAATAGATGAGGCATTAACAGACTCTGGTTCAGTCTGTTTTCCAGGACCAAGCTTGTCCAGCAGTCCCAAAACATTAGGTCCTGTTGGAAATGCTGATCTGTAGATATGACCATCTAGAGCGAGAGGTGAAAGGTTATATACTGTACGAACTAGAGGTGCTGTTTCCAGTGGACTCTCTCCTGTCCCCTGTGTGGGTGTCATAGGGCATGTTTCTGCTGAAGTCCTTTCCCCTGTGTGGGTGTCATAGGGTGTGTTTCTGCTGAAGTCCTTTCCCCTGTGTGGGTGTCATAGGGCGTGTTTCTGCTGAAGTCCTTTCCCCTGTGTGGGTGTCATAGGGCGTGTTTCTGCTGAAGTCCTTTCCCCTGTGTGGGTGTCATAGGGCGTGTTTCTGCTGAAGTCCTTTCCCCTGTGTGGGTGTCATAGGCCGTGTTTCTGCTGAAGTCCTTTCCCCCCGAGTCACACAAGACCTTCAGGGTTGTATGAAGTCCCAGTACTGCCTGTCCTCACCCCTGTCAGCGAGCTTTCTACTGCATTATTCATATGATCAGCAGGGGGCAGCCATCCCTAGCCGGGGGCCTGATACCTAGCCAGGCCTCACGGCTTTGTCGGCAGCCCCCCTCCCTGCTAGTGACCTTTCACAGTAGATAGGAGTGGAGCCCATCTGTCGGGTCACTGACACTTTCTATATGAGATTTATGTGTAGTATTGTGCATATAAGGACCTAATTACAATGTTGTTGAGGATTGTGTTTGGTTAAGTATCTAGTGCATCAATCTTCTTATTAAGCATCTCTCAATTGGATGTGGTGTCTATGTTTCATTTATATTATATTTGATTCATTTAACAGACACTCTTATCCAGAGCGACTTACAGGAGCATTTAGGGTTCAGTGCCTTGCTCAAGGGCACATGGACAGACTTCACCTAGTCAGCTTGGCGATTCAAACCATTTCCTACCTACAAAACCCCCAGAGACTTTACATGTAGTTATTATTGGTGCAATCTGTCATGTCCATTCCTGCTGTTAATAATGGGGTGTTATTAAGGGGGGGGTTGGCTAGTTTATTCTGTGCTGCAGATGAAAGTTACAGATTGATCCTTTAAACAAAACAAACCCCAGAAACATGTCTAAATGCTAATATCACGTAATACCAGTTAGTTCTTGTGCTCATCGACAATGATGTTGTGTGTGTCCACAGACAGGGCCACCTCTCCATGGTGGTACAGCTGCTGAAGTATGGGTCCGACCCCTCGCTCATCGACGGAGAGGGCTGCAGCTGTGTCCACCTGGCTGCCCAGTTCGGACACACCTCCATCGTGGCCTACCTCATCGCCAAGGGACAGGTATGTCCCAATTTGCAAATGAGCCCCTAACCCCTACTTCCTGTGTAGATCTGAGAGGCTGATAGGTGGAAGCAATATTGTAAAAATCCTGCTTAGCCTTTTAGAGGGCATTGTGGAGATATTACCATAATTCTTAAATCTCTGAAATCCTCTCAGATCTCCACAAGGGGTTAGGGGTCATGCAGCGTGCGTTCATTAGATTTACTGTGACGTCACCCCTGTGTTATATTTATTCTGATCGCAGCAGAACGGAAAGTTTTTTATTTTAAAGCTTTTCTCACTTATTCAAATCTCAGGAGATGTTGTTGTCGGCCACCAGGGGCGTTGTTTCATTAGTTTCCCACCACCAGGGGGAGTTGTTTCCTTAGTTTCCCACCACCTGGGGGCGTTGTTTCATTAGTTTCCCACCACCAGGAGGCGTTGTTTCATTAGTTTCCCACCACCAGGAGGCGATGTTTCATTAGTTTCCCACCACCTGGAGGCGTTGTTTCATTAGTTTCCCACCACCAGGGGGCGTTGTTTCATTAGTTTCCCACCACCTGGGGGCGTTGTTTCATTAGTTTCCCACCACCTGGGGGCGTTGTTTCATTAGTTTCCCACCACCATGAGGCGTTGTTTCATTAGTTTCCCACCACCAGGAGGCGTTGTTTCATTAGTTTCCCACCACCAGGGGGCGTTGTTTCATTAGTTTCCCACCACCATGAGGCGTTGTTTCATTAGTTTCCCACGACCTGGAGGCGTTGTTTCATTAGTTTCCCACCACCAGGGGGCGTTGTTTCATTAGTTTCCCACCACCAGGGGGCGTTGTTTCATTAGTTTCCCACCACCAGGGGGCGTTGTTTCATTAGTTTCCCACCACCAGGGGACGTTGTTTCCTTAGTTTTCAAAACCTGCATTCCACATTGTCAGCCCTGCCAGGTTTTTCCTGGAACTGTTCAGTAGCATCTTCAAAGAAGTTCAAACATCTTCAAAGAAGCACAGTGTCGGTCTTCTCTGTGTTTATTGGGGGTTTGTGACCATGTGCTCTTTCTCCCTCTCCTCCTATAGGATGTGGACATGATGGATCAGAATGGAATGACTCCCTTGATGTGGGCAGCTTACAGGACACACAGGTGTGTGTGTGTGTGTGTGTGTGTGTGTGTGTGTGTGTGTGTGTGTGTGTGTGTGTGTGTGTCATGCGTTGACCCATATCCTACTTACATCCTAGCCTTTCCCCATCTAGCCATAATAAACCAAGTTAATTTAAACTCACAAAGCGGTCACACAAACGAAAATCCATGCCCATTTAGAAATGGAATGCCCATCTAGATACGCAACATTTCGAAATGGAATGCCCATCTAGATACGCAACGTTTAGAGATGGAATGCCCATCTAGATACGCAACGTTTAGAGATGGAATGCCCATCTAGATACGCAACGTTTAGAAATGGAATGCCCACATAGATACGCAGCGTTTAGAAATGGAATGCCCACCTAGATACGCAACGTTTAGAAATGGAATGCCCACCTAGATACGCAATGTTTAGAAATGGAATGCCCACCTAGATACGCAACGTTTAGAAATGTAATGCCCACCTAGATACGCAACGTTTAGAAATGGAATGCCCACCTAGATACGCAACGTTTAGAAATGGAATGCCCACCTAGATACGCAACGTTTAGAAATGGAATGCCCACCTAGATACGCAACGTTTAGAAATGGAATGCCCACCTAGATACGCAACGTTTAGAAATGGAATGCCCACCTAGATACGCAACGTTTAGAAATGGAATGCCCACCTAGATACGCAACGTTTAGAAATGGAATGCCCACCTAGATACGCAACATTTAGAAATGGAATGCCCACCTAGATACGCAACATTTAGAAATGGAATGCCCACCTAGATACGCAACATTTAGAAATGGAATGCCCAACTAGATACGCAACATTTAGAAATGGAATGCCCAACTAGATACGCAACATTTAGAAATGGAATGCCCAACTAGATACGCAACATTTAGAAATGGAATGCCCAACTAGATACGCAACATTTAGAAATGGAATGCCCAACTAGATACGCAATATTTAGAAATGGAATGCCCATATAGATACGCAACATTTAGAAATGGAATGCCCACCTAGATATGCAACGTTTAGAAATGGAATGCCCACCTAGATATGCAACGTTTAGAAATGGAATGCCCAACTAGATACGCAACATTTAGAAATGGAATGCCCACCGAGATATATAACATTTAGAAATGGAATGCCCACCTAGATACGCAACATTTAGAAATGGAATGCCCACATAGATACGCAACATTTAGAAATGGAATGCCCACCTAGATACGCAACATTTAGAAATGGAATGCCCACCTAGATACCCAACATTTAGAAATGGAATGCCCACCTAGATACCCAACATTTAGAAATGGAATGCCCATCTAGATACGCAACATTTAGAAATGGAATGCCCATCTAGATACGCAACATTTAGACATGGAATGCCCATCTAGATACCCAACATTTAGACATGGAATGCCCATCTAGATACCCAACATTTAGACATGGAATGCCCATCTACATACCCAACATTTAGACATGGAATGCCCATCTACATACCCAACATTTAGACATGGAATGCCCATCTAGATACCCAACATTTAGACATGGAATGCCCATCTAGATACCCAACATTTAGAAATGGAATGCCCATCTAGATACCCAACATTTAGAAATGGAATGCCCATCTAGATACTCAACATTTAGAAATGAAATGCCCATCTAGATACTCAACATTTAGAAATGGAATGCCCACCTAGATACGCAACGTTTAGAAATGGAATGCCCATCTAGATACCCAACATTTAGACATGGAATGCCCATCTAGATACTCAACATTTAGAAATGGAATGCCCACCTAGATACGCAACGTTTAGAAATGGAATGCCCATCTAGATACCCAACATTTAGACATGGATAATAGACAGATAAGAGACTGATACTAAAAGCACAAAGAAGAATGTGTAGTGGGCTAATATTTAAATAGCCACTAAACTTCACCTGTGTCGGTAATTCATAAATAGACCATAAAGGCCACTCTCATAAATAGACCATAAAGGCTTTGCACTTGAACTTTGAACTTTGTCCCGTCCTAACAGCGTGGACCCCACCCGGCTACTGCTGACCTTCAACGTGTCGGTCAACCTGGGTGACAAGTACCACAAAAACACGGCTCTGCACTGGGCCGTGCTGGCCGGCAACACTACAGTCATCACCCTGCTGCTGGACTCCAACTCCAATGTGGACGCACAGAACATCAAGGTGAGGCGGCTGTGCAGCTGATCTTGGGACAGCTTTGTATCTCCCCCCTAATTGTTAAGTTTAGGATTGAGGGAGGAGAGCTGATCCTAGATCTGTACCTACTGGGAAATGTCACTCCAGAGCCAGGGTATGTTATTGAAGGCCCAAATGTCTCCTACTAACCTCTGACCTGTATCACATGCTTGTATCTGGTTAGCCTTTTAATAGCTGTCCTGTATCTGGTTAGCCTTTTAATAGCTGTCCTGTATCTGGTTAGCCTTTTAATAGCTGTCCTGTATCTGGTTAGCCTTTTAATAGCTGTCCTGTATCTAGTTAGCCTTTTAATAGCTGTCCTGTATCTAGTTAGCCTTTTAATAGCTGTCCTGTATCTGGTTAGCATTTTAATAGCTGTCCTGTATCTGGTTAGCCTTTTAATAGCTGTCCTGTATCTGGTTAGCCTTTTAATAGCTGTCCTGTATCTGGTTAGCCTTTTAATAGCTGTCCTGTATCTGGTTAGCCTTTTAATAGCTGTCCTGTATCTGGTTAGCCTTTTAATAGCTGTCCTGTATCTGGTTAGCCTTTTAATAGCTGTCCTGTATCTGGTTAGCATTTTAATAGCTGTCCTGTATCTGGTTATCCTTTTATAGCTGTCCTGACATAACTTGAAAGCTGGAGCATTATTATCCAGTGTGGCCAATTAGAATACCCAGATCACCACCAGTGTTTAGTGTCCAACCTATGGTCTTACTCCTATCCTACTGTTTAGTGTCCATCCTTTGTTCCTGTGTCCTCAGCTGTCCTATAATCTGGTACTACCTAGCTGTCTGAATTAGGCGCTCTCTGTGTTGGATTGTTACCGTGGTGATTAGCTGGTTTGTTACCGTGGTGATCCTCTGGCTGTATTCCTCTGTATTCCTCCAGGGTGAGACGCCGCTGGACCTGGCCAAGCAGAGGAAAAACGTCTGGATGGTCAACCATTTACAGGAGGCTCGGCAGGCCAAGGGTTACGACAGTCCTGGCTACCTGAAGAAGCTGAAGATGGACAAGGTAGAGACCAGGGAGGAGACTGAGTGGACATACACAAGCATGCAGGCTCACACACTCACTCAGACACACATACACTTATTTGTGTAAGCATGCAAGGCTATGTGTAACACCACCATTGTCCCTCTGTCTCTAAAAAGCCTTCCGCCACCTGTCTTTCCAGCCAGCAATCCCAGACCCTAAAAAGAGCACCTTCAGGCCTAGTTTCTGCCCTGTTGTTGACGTGAGACAGACAGACCAAAGCTAACACTCTATTCAGACCTTCCCTGGCCTCTGTCTTGAAGTAATTGCCCATCCAAGGTAGTGATTTCTTGGAGTCTGAGGAATCGAGCAGTTTTTCTGTACGGACAGACATGAGGATTGTGTCAAGACCCTAATCATGGCGGAAGGAGAATTTGCCCCTAGATGGTGATCTTGGGTCAGATCAGCATTTTCTCCACTAATAGTTAAGGTTGGGTTTGGGGGAATGGAAGCTGATCCTAGATCTGTACTTCACCCCAGAGCCCTAATCAGTCTCTCCAAGTCAAGTGATCTAACCACCCCTGCTCGTTGGGACAGGAGGAGCACAAAGCACCAATTCGTTATGCTTGTATCTTGTGTTTTTCAAAGTTTTGCTTCTTGACTTTGCATTTCTGTTGTCTTTCAAATTCATACGCTGTCGCACTGGATGTTGTAGGTTGTCAAGGTACATCTTTAGATAGCACTCCATAGGGAGGCCCCATTAGCTACTGTCACGCTCTGACACTAGTCGCCCAGCCACGCTCTGACACTAGTCACCCAGCCACGCTCTGGCACTAGTCACCCAGCCACGCTCTGACACTAGTCACCCAGCCACGCTCTGACACTAGTCACCCAGCCACGCTCTGACACTAGTCACCCAGCCACGCTCTGACACTAGTCACCCAGCCACACTCTGACACTAGTCACCCAGCCACGCTCTGACACTAGTCACCCAGCCACGCTCTGACACTAGTCACCCAGCCACGCTCTGGCACTAGTCACCCAGCCACGCTCTGACACTAGTCACCCAGCCACGCTCTGACACTAGTCGCCCAGCCACGCTCTGACACTAGTCGCCCAGCCACGCTCTGACACTAGTCGCCCAGCCACGCTCTGACACTAGTCGCCCAGCCACGCTCTGACACTAGTCACCCAGCCACGCTCTGACACTAGTCACCCAGCCACGCTCTGACACTAGTCACCCAGCCACGCTCTGACACTAGTCACCCAGCCACGCTCTGACACTAGTCACCCAGCCACGCTCTGACACTAGTCACCCAGCCACGCTCTGACACTAGTCACCAAGCAACGCTCTGACACTAGTCACCAAGCCACGCTCTGACACTAGTCACCCAGCCACGCTCTGACACTAGTCACCCAGCCACGCTCTGACACTAGTCACCCAGCCACGCTCTGACACTAGTCACCCAGCCACGCTCTGACACTAGTCACCCAGCCACGCTCTGACACTAGTCACCCAGCCACGCTCTGACACTAGTCACCCAGCCACGCTCTGACACTAGTCTCCCAGCCACGCTCTGACACTAGTCTCCCAGCCACGCTCTGACACTAGTCACCCAGCCACTCTATGACACTAGTCACCTGTTGTATCACCTGTTGTACTCGGCACGTGTCAAATTAAATGTGATTTGATTTGACACTATTGTTTATGTAATATGGTTACACAGTCTACAGTGCATCGCTGCCTTCCTGTTTGACCTCTCCTCCTCTTCCTCTCATCCTTCCCTCCCTCTATCTCTGGTCCTCTCCCAGGAGTTCAGACAGAAGATCATGTTGGGGACCCCCTTCCTGGTGATCTGGCTGGTGGGCTTCATCGCTGACCTGGACATCGACTCCTGGCTCCTCAAGGGCCTCATGTACTGTGGCGTGTGGGTCACTGTGCAGTTCCTCTCCAAGTACGTCACACACACACGCATTTCAGCAGGTTTGGGCTGGGTTTATTTCTCTGTAAACCTGAGACATACCAACAGGTTAGGGCTGGGTTTATTTCTCTGTAAACCTGAGACATCCCAGCAGGTTAGGGCTGGGTTTATTTCTCTGTAAACCTGAGACATCCCAACAGGTTAGGGCTGGGTTTATTTCTCTGTAAACCTGAGACATCCCAGCAGGTTAGTGCTGGGTTTATTTCTCTGTAAACCTGAGACATCCCAACAGGTTAGGGCTGGGTTTATTTCTCTGTAAACCTGAGACATCCCAGCAGGTTAGGGCTGGGTTTATTTCTCTGTAAACCTGAGACATCCCAGCAGGTTAGGGCTGGGTTTATTTCTCTGTAAACCTGAGACATCCCAGCAGGTTAGGGCTGGGTTTATTTCTCTGTAAACCTGAGACATCCCAACAGGTTAGGGCTGGGTTTATTTCTCTGTAAACCTGAGACATCCCAACAGGTTAGGGCTGGGTTTATTTCTCTGTAAACCTGAGACATCCCAACAGGTTAGGGCTGGGTTTATTTCTCTGTAAACCTGAGACATCCCAACAGGTTAGGGCTGGGTTTATTTCTCTGTAAACCTGAGACATCCCAGCAGGTTAGGGCTGGGTTTATTTCTCTGTAAACCTGAGACATCCCAGCAGGTTAGGGCTGGGTTTATTTCTCTGTAAACCTGAGACATCCCAACAGGTTAGGGCTGGGTTTATTTCTCTGTAAACCTGAGACATCCCAACAGGTTACGGCTGGGTTCATTTCTCTGTAAACCTGAGACATCCCAACAGGTTATGGCTGGGTTTATTTCTCTCTAAACCTGAGACATCCCAACAGGTTAGGGCTGGGTTTATTTCTCTCTAAACCTGAGACATCCCAACAGGTTAGGGCTGGATTTATTTCTCTGTAAACCTGAGACATCCCAACAGGTTAGGGCTGGGTTTATTTCTCTCTAAACCTGAGACATCCCAACAGGTTAGGGCTGGGTTTATTTATCTGTAAACCTGAGACATCCCAACAGGTTAGGGCTGGGTTTATTTCTCTGTAAACCTGAGACATCCCAACAGGTTAGGGCTGGGTTTATTTCTCTCTAACCTGATACATCCCAGCAGGTTAGGGCTGGGTTTATTTCTCTCTAAACCTGATACATCCCAGCAGGTTAGGGCTGGGTTTATTTCTCTCTAAACCTGATACATCCCAGCAGGTTAGGGCTGGGTTTATTTATCTGTAAACCTGAGACATCCCAGCAGGTTAGGGCTGGGTTTATTTCTCTGTAAACCTGAGACATCCCAGCAGGTTAGGGCTGGGTTTATTTCTCTGTAAACCTGAGACATCCCAGCAGGTTAGGGCTGGGTTTATTTCTCTGTAAACCTGAGAAATCCCAGCAGGTTAGGGCTGGGTTTATTTCTCTGTAAACCTGAGACATCCCAGCAGGTTAGGGCTGGGTTTATTTCTCTGTAAACCTGAGACATCCCAACAGGTTAGGGCTGGGTTTATTTCTCTGTAAACCTGAGACATCCCAGCAGGTTAGGGCTGGGTTTATTTCTCTGTAAACCTGAGACATCCCAGCAGGTTAGGGCTGGGTTTATTTCTCTGTAAACCTGAGAAATCCCAGCAGGTTAGGGCTGGGTTTATTTCTCTGTAAACCTGAGACATCAAAGCAGGTTAGGGCTGGGTTTATTTCTCTGTAAACCTGAGACATACCAACAGGTTAGGGCTGGGTTTATTTCTCTGTAAACCTGAGACATCCCAGCAGGTTAGGGCTGGGTTTATTTCTCTCTAAACCTGAGACATCCCAGCAGGTTAGGGCTGGGTTTATTTCTCTGTAAACCTGAGACATCCCAACAGGATGGGCTGGGTTTATTTCTCTGTAAACCTGAGACATCCCAGCAGGTTAGGGCTGGGTTTATTTATCTGTAAACCTGAGACATCCCAGCAGTTTAGGGCTGGGTTTTTTTCTCTGTAAACCTGAGACATCCCAGCAGGTTAGGGCTGGGTTTATTTCTCTGTAAACCTGAGACATACCAGCAGGTTAGGGCTGGGTTTATTTCTCTGTAAACCTGAGACATCCCAACAGGTTAGGGCTGGGTTTATTTCTCTGTAAACCTGAGACATCCCAACAGGTTAGGGCTGGGTTTATTTCTCTGTAAACCTGAGACATCCCAGCAGGTTAGGGCTGGGTTTATTTCTCTGTAAACCTGAGACATCCCAACAGGTTAGGGCTGGGTTTATTTCTCTGTAAACCTGAGACATCCCAGCAGGTTAGGGCTGGGTTTATTTCTCTGTAAACCTGAGACATCCCAGCAGGTTAGGGCTGGGTTTATTTCTCTATCTGGTTGACTTTGAAATGCAGCTCTAAGGGTTTTGTGGACTGTGAGATGTGATGTTGTTTACTGCTGAGTTCTAACAGTGATTGCCCCTCCATCCCTCCCTCCTTCTCAGGTCTTTCTTTGACCACTCCATGCACAGCGCCCTGCCCCTGGGAATCTACCTGGCAACCAAGTTCTGGATGTACGTGACCTGGTTCTACTGGTTCTGGATTGATATCCTTTACAATAAGAGTCTCCTGGTTTCCTCTGCCTTTTCTCATTCCAACCATGATACATCAGTGAGCTGCTGTGCTGTACAAGGGCCTTTCGTTCACAGCGCCACTTGGCAAGACAGCTGTGTGTGTCAATATTCACCTCCTAACAATCAATTCTTTCATCAGGGAGGGAGGTGGCTTCTGGGAATTGATGGGTTTTGACTGAGAGCAAAAGTGTATGAATATCTCCCCTGTGGCTATTGGTAGATTAGAGTGTCAGTCAAACTGCAGCCTATTCCAAACAGACAGATGGGCTTTCCCTTCTTCCATCTGGAACCCCTCTGGTCATGATTACCCACAGTGCACTGGAGTGTGAGGTCAGCTAAAGAGCATTGGCCTGCCTCTCAGACTACAGTGCAGAGAGCATCATATCACCCTCAAGGGCTCTTTACTGTTGTGTACAACTTCTGGCCCACAAGACAATGCAAATGTGTCAGTTGGAGGCAGACTCATTATTTCTATATGCTAAACACCATTGCATTTGTGTCACAGTTGACATCAGAGGCACTTGTGATGCAACCATACTGGTTGTTTGGAGTTTGTTGATTATGACAAGAGGCCGGACAATTTCTGTGGTAGCTTGGATCAAAAAGTCATATAATGCCCCCCCCCCCGGATCCTTTTCAGAGGCTTGTGAAGTAACATTGCAGTCTAATTTCTCAGACAAGACACTATCTCCTCTAGATCTATTCCCATATAGTTCACTTCCCCTGCAAACTGCACTGATTCTCTCACGGACGGTGAAGAGGTGAGGGAAACTGTTGTCCTAGGTGCTCTGGGGTGCTGAAGTTTCAAGCCTCCTGTATAAAGCTAGGCTCGCTCTTTGCTATATGAATAGTCCCCTGTCCAGATAAGAGGTTGTATCACTGAACTCGGTGTGCTTTCAGCTCTGTGTGGAGACAGTCTTTAATGAATACTGAGTGTTAAGATGTGCACAACACTGTTGAGGGTTCAGCACAGCTGACTGAGTCAGACCCGATGAAGCGACTTGTGGGATCAATGTGTTTCTGTAGCTCCAAGATGGCTCCTCCAGTCGCTTTTTGGTCATGGAAAATTCCCTTACCGGGTCTGAAACTGCTGAATGCCCCATTTAAAGTCAGGAGGGTTGGTCTCTTATCTGCCTCATTTGACTGCTGATGGGAGAGGAGTGTTTCTTCAGTCCATTTCATCTGCATGATGTTGCTCGTTTCCTTGGATCTGCTGCTCTGCTCCCCGTCTACCTCTCTGTCAATCGCTTGTAACCTCTCCTGCTTTTTCAACAGGGGCTGTCTTGTTACCAGTTTCCCTCTGGTTACAATTGTTTGTCTTTCATGGGAACATTGATCTGGGAGAGTTCACATAAGCCACCACTATGAGTGTAAGTGAAATTCACACCTATACACAGGTCTCTTGTGTGATGCAGCTTTGAGATTTAATAGTCAGGCAGGTTTTTCCAGTCTCACCTCTTGCCCAACAGCCAATCAGCCCATTGAGATGTCCTCTCAAAGGCTGTTCTATCCAAAGAATATCTAAGTCCACGTAGTCACTGTTAACAGTAGCCTGCACCTCATCATGTACTGAAAACTGGCAACTCAGAACAGTAGACGGCTACAGCAAGGGATGACTGGATTCCTAAATGGAGTAGGGTGAAGTTGACGCTAGACGCTGATCTTGGGTCAGTTTAGCATTTTCCCCACTAATGGTTAAGATTGGGGGAGGGGAAGCTGATCCTACCTCATCTGTGCCTAGGGCAAACTACACCCCAGAGCATTCACAAACTCCAGCAGTCCCTCCTCACTCCAGTCCAACTGTGCCTCTTTGGGAAGTGGTGTTATGTAACTGAGGTGGTAACCTTGCCTGAGACCCGAAGACTCGCGTTAGCTCTCTGAGTTAATGCCTTGGCTGTAGCTCAGCGGGCTAGCACAGTCTTGGCTCGCGCAGTAGACCGAGGTCCGTACCCAGTTGGTCACATGTAGTCTCAATGTCTGATTGTTGTGATCTGGGTTGAATCTGATACAGCCGCGGTTGTATGGTAGTTTTGTGGTGGTTGTGGTACGGTGGTGGTTGTGGTGAGGTGGTGGTTGTGGTGCGGTGGTGGTTGTACGGTAGTTTTGTGGTGGTTGTGGTACGGTGGTGGTTGTGGTGAGGTGGTGGTTGTGGTGCGGTGGTGGTTGTACGGTAGTTTTGTGGTGGTTGTGGTGAGGTGGTGGTTGTGGTGCGGTGGTGGTTGTACGGTAGTTTTGTGGTGGTTGTGGTGCGGTGGTGGTTGTGGTGCGGTGGTTGTAGAAGTCTATTAGTAGGAGACTGGAGGAGGAGAGAGTAGAAGTCTATTAGTAGGAGACTGGAGGAGAGAGTAGAAGTCTATTAGTAGGAGACTGGAGGAG
Source organism: Oncorhynchus mykiss (assembly GCF_013265735.2). Lineage (NCBI taxonomy): Eukaryota > Metazoa > Chordata > Actinopteri > Salmoniformes > Salmonidae > Oncorhynchus > Oncorhynchus mykiss. Next base: position 69,863,924 of record NC_048579.1, read on the forward strand.
GAAAGAGTAGACGTCTATTAGTAGGAGACTGGAGGAGGAAAGAGTAGACGTCTATTAGTAGGAGACTGGAGGAGGAGAGAGTAGAAGTCTATTAGTAGGAGACTGGAGGAGGAAAGAGTAGACGTCTATTAGTAGGAGACTGGGGGAGGAGGAGAGAGTAGAAGTCTTAGTAGGAGACTGGGGGAGGAGGAGAGAGTAGAAGTCTATTAGTAGGAGACTGGGGGAGGAGGAGAGAGTAGAAGTCTATTAGTAGGAGACTGGAGGAGAGAGTAGAAGTCTATTAGTAGGAGACTGGAGGAGGGGAGAGTAGAAGTCTATTAGTAGGAGACTGGAGGAGGAGAGAGTAGAAGTCTATTAGTAGGAGACTGGAGGAGGAGAGAGTAGAAGTCTATTAGTAGGAGACTGGAGGAGGAGGAGAGAGTAGAAGTCTATTAGTAGGAGACTGGAGGAGGAGGAGAGAGTAGACGTCTATTAGTAGGAGACTGGAGGAGGAGAGAGTAGAAGTCTATTAGTAGGAGACTGGAGGAGGAGGAGAGAGTAGAAGTCTATTAGTAGGAGACTGGAGGAGGAGGAGAGAGTAGAAGTCTATTAGTAGGAGACTGGAGGAGGAGGAGAGAGTAGAAGTCTATTAGTAGGAGACTGGAGGAGGAGGAGAGAGTAGAAGTCTATTAGTAGGAGACTGGAGGAGGAGGAGAGAGTAGAAGTCTATTAGTAGGAGACTGGAGGAGGAGGAGAGAGTAGAAGTCTATTAGTAGGAGACTGGAGGAGGAGGAGGAGAGAGTACAAGTCTTAGTAGGAGACTGGGGGAGGAGGAGAGAGTACAAGTCTATTAGTAGGAGACTGGGGGAGGAGGAGAGAGTACAAGTCTATTAGTAGGAGACTGGAGAAGGAGGAGAGAGTAGAAGTCTATTAGTAGGAGACTGGGGGAGGAGGAGAGAGTAGAAGTCTATTAGTAGGAGACTGGGGGAGGAGGAGAGAGTAGAAGTCTATTAGTAGGAGACTGGAGGAGGAAAGAGTAGAAGTCTATTAGTAGGAGACTGGGGGAGGAGGAGAGAGTAGAAGTCTATTAGTAGGAGACTGGAGGAGGAGGAGAGAGTAGAAGTCTATTAGTAGGAGACTGGAGGAGGAGGAGAGAGTAGAAGTCTATTAGTAGGAGACTGGAGGAGGAGGAGAGAGTAAAAGTCTATTAGTAGGAGACTGGGGGAGGAGGAGAGAGTAGAAGTCTTAGTAGGAGACTGGTGGAGGAGGAGAGAGTAGAAGTCTATTAGTAGGAGACTGGAGGAGGAGGAGAGAGTAGAAGTCTATTAGTAGGAGACTGGAGGAGGAGGAGGAGGAGGAAAGAGTAGAAGTTATTAGTAGGAGACTGGAGGAGGAAAGAGTAGAAGTCTATAAGTAGGAGATTAGAGGAGGAGGAGAGAGTAGAAGTTATTAGTAGGAGACTGGGGGAGGAGGAGAGAGTAGAAGTCTATTAGTAGGAGACTGGAGGAGGAGGAGGAAAGAGTAGAAGTTATTAGTATGAGACTGGAGGAGGAGGAGAGAGTAGAAGTCTATTAGTAGGAGACTGGAGGAGGAGGAGAGAGTAGAAGTCTATTAGTAGGAGACTGGGGGAGGAGGAGAGAGTAGAAGTCTATTAGTAGGAGACTGGGGGAGGAGGAGAGAGTAGAAGTCTATTAGTAGGAGACTGGAGGAGGAAAGAGTAGAAGTCTATTAGTAGGAGACTGGGGGAGGAGGAGAGAGTAGAAGTCTATTAGTAGGAGACTGGAGGAGGAGGAGAGAGTAGAAGTCTATTAGTAGGAGACTGGAGGAGGAGGAGAGAGTAGAAGTCTATTAGTAGGAGACTGGAGGAGGAGGAGAGAGTAAAAGTCTATTAGTAGGAGACTGGGGGAGGAGGAGAGAGTAGAAGTCTTAGTAGGAGACTGGTGGAGGAGGAGAGAGTAGAAGTCTATTAGTAGGAGACTGGAGGAGGAAAGAGTAGAAGTCTATAAGTAGGAGATTAGAGGAGGAGGAGGAGAGAGTAGAAGTTATTAGTAGGAGACTGGGGGAGGAGGAGAGAGTAGAAGTCTATTAGTAGGAGACTGGAGGAGGAGGAGGAAAGAGTAGAAGTTATTAGTATGAGACTGGAGGAGGAGGAGAGAGTAGAAGTCTATTAGTAGGAGACTGGAGGAGGAGGAAAGAGTAGAAGTTATTAGTAGGAGACTGGAGGAGGAGGAGAGAGTAGAAGTTATTAGTAGGAGACTGGAGGAGGAGGAGATAGTATAAGTCTATTAGTTGGAGACTGAGCTGGTCCTGTGATGTGTTCTTTTAGGAGGACATTCAGTCTTCAGCCAGACAATGATGACGTTCAGTGACACCCTGACTACCCCACCCTACACCACACTGTAAAGAGGTGTAGGGGGTAGTTGCCCCGAGATGCTGATCTCGAATCAGTTTTGAAATGTCCATAGTAATGGTTAAGGTTAGGATTGTGGGAGGGACAGCTGATCCTAGATCTGTACCTAGGAGAAATTTCACCCAGGAGCTGTATGGACACTGTCAACACCATTAGTCTCCTTAAATCAGCATGCTTGATAAATTCTTGGCGTGACCCTTTTGTTTGGCCCATCTTGTGTAACACCCCTTCTCCTAAGCCATTCCAAAGACTAATAGCTGCTACGGGGAGGGCGTACACAACAAGGCCTCAAGGGAAACATTGAAGCGTCGTCCATATGAGAATCTCCATCGATCACTGTAAGAATTACCGTCTCCGTGCCGACAGTATCACGGCCCATTGATTTAGTGAGGCGATAAGGACTTCCATGCACGAATCCCTAGTGTCACCTTGTTCCCTTTGTAGTGCACTACTTTATATGGAAATTCACTATGTTCCTCTACACTATATGGGGATTAATAGCGTTCCATTTGGGATGCAGCCCCACATAGTTAATTTGAAGTGTTTATCTTATGAAGTAGCTAGATAGACCTACAGAGGAAGAGGTCATTAAAGCGCCCAGGCTTCTTTTGCTGATAATTATACAGATTTATGACCTCATTCAGCTTTTAGAGACTGAAAGCACTGTAGAGTATGGCTGAGACCATACTGTAGGGGGAAGTTGCCCCGAGATGCTAATGCCACCCTATGTCCTATGTAGGGCTCTGGGGGGGGCCATATGGCTCCGAGTTTCCTTCCTGGAATCTAGTTGTTTGTCATGCCGTGACTTCACTCCACCCCCACTGTAATTGAGGAAATCCTTCTTTATGTTACCAGCCCAGAGATGTCCTTGTGTCCCACTAACTCCCCCCCCCCCCCCCCCCCCACACACACACACACACACCCTAATCACTAGATGGCCATACAGACTTGAAACGGCTCAAGTCAATAATTAATGACTTCAAGCCAACTCCATAATCTAAAGTTTATTTAGTCAGTCAATCAGATATGTTTCTGTCATGTATAGAATCAACATTCTAACTCCACACTGTGGGAGATGTGTTAATGTGTGGTTAAAATGCACAGAGGAATGCCAGTAGACCTTGTAGGCATTTCCTAAATACCAGAATACATTCTATGCAAATACAATTCTGAAGCTGTAATTCCTAAGGAGGTTTATGGGATTCTTTTCATTTGTAGTTCCTGATTAAATGACTACAGGCCCTGTGAAAAGTAAACTTGGGTTCTAGATACAAGAGATTGTATGGATCAACATTGGCATTTTAGGGTTAAGCCTGACCACTCCCTTTGGTTAGACTCACTCCATTGCGTTTCCTGTGCAAATGATGACGCGTGTCTGAGGGACTCGGGACTCGGGTTGGGTGAGAGTATGAGTCAAGCTTCCACTGGAGCTGCTTTCCTCATAGGCTGGAGTGGGCGGAGGGCGAGTCTTTGTGCGTCCCTAATGGCACCCTATTCCCTTTATAGTGCACTATTTTAGACCAGGGCCCATAGGACTCTGGCCGATGTAGTGCATTACGTAGAAAATAGGATGCCATTTGGGACACACCCTCTGTCTGGATGATGTCACTATGGCTTGTCAGAGCCAGCACAGCCGTCTAGGTCCAATGCAGCTGTTTTTAACTTTGTCAAATAATTTCTGTGTAACAATTAAGTACCTTATGTGATTGGTTTTTTTTTTATGTCAAAAAGAATAGATAGTGTCATAACAAATAGTAATTTCTCAAGCAAGAATATTGTTAGGACTGTCTGGGAGCAGTCTGAGTAGGGAAAACTGAAAACGACCTGTTATTGGCAAAGAGCTGTGGAACTCTTTTTCTTATTGGTCTATTGTCCAAGTTAGCACCTTTTGATGTTACCAGGCAAGCCAAAACGCCATCACGCCAAAGCAGGCTGAAGTTTCAGGCAGTCTTTTCAAACAGCCCTTACACTATAAGGGCATTATCATCATTTTCACAATTTCACAGTATTATTCAACCTCATAGTGTGGAAGTATATAAAAAGCATTTTCTGTCTGACCTTGTCCACTGACAGGATGTGAAACCAAAATATCATTGTGTTATTTGAGTGAACTATCCCTTTAAGAGCTGTAGTCACCTTTCAGCCAATCAGCCGTCCTCCTTAACTCCTCTGTACATCTCCCGTTTGCCACCGTCCACCTGCCTTTCCTCCTGAACAGTGTCTGTCTGTTCTACAACTTCGGCAAGTCCTGGAAATCAGACCCCGGGATCATCAAAGCCTCAGAGGAGCAGAAGAAAAAGGTAAACGCGGGCACTACCCATGGTGCTGGCACTACCCATGACGCTGGCACTACCCATGACGCTGGCACTACCCATGACGCGGGCACTACCCATGACGCTGGCACTACCCATGACGCTGGCGCTACCCATGACGCGTGTATCGCCCATGACGCGTGTACCGCCCATGACGCTGGTACTACCCATGACTCTCACTACCCATGACGCTGGCACTAGCCATCATGCCGATACTACTAACCAATGCACCACCATTTTGTTATGAAATGGCAAGTAGAGTTGGGTGAGGTTGCCCATAGACACTGATCTTGGGTCAGTTTAACCTTTTTCCAACTGATGGTTAGGGTTGGGGAAGCTGATCCTAGATCTGTACCTAAGGGAAACGACCCCCGGAGCATGAAATGATGTGCCTGAGTTAAGAATTTGATTAGAGAGCTGGGCACATTGCACCATTTGTTTTTTTACAAATCAGAAGTAGTACACTATATGGGGAATAGGATGTAATTTGTGACACACATTGTTCAACCCAGTGGCCCAGTGCTAGAGGCATCCACTCTCACCCCACAGCTCTGGGAGTTGTCTCTCATTAGCACACACTGATGGAGTATAGTAGGGTATCCAGCTCTTTACTGACCCCAGCTCAATCCCCATTGTGTGGGATTGATGAGAGGGCTAAAAATAGCCCCCATCGTTAGTGCTCTGTAGAGGACCAGGCTCTGGTTAACACTACAGAGCACTAACGATGGGGGCAATGCCCAGACCAGTGGACCAGGTTCTGGTTAACACTACAGAGCACTAACGATGGGGGCAATGCCCAGACCAGTGGACCAGGTTCTGGTTAACACTACAGAGCACTAACGATGGGGGCAATGCCCAGACCAGTGGACCAGGCTCTGGTTAACACTACAGAGCACTAACGATGGGGGCAATGCCCAGACCATCGTTAGTGCTCTGTAGTGTTAACCAGAGCCTGGTCCTCTGGTTAACACCTCTCTCTCTCTCTCTCTCACCTCTCTCTCTCTCTCACCTCTCTCTCTCTCTCACCTCTCTCTCTCTCTCACCTCTCTCTCTCTCTCACCTCTCTCTCTCTGTCTCTCACCTCTCTCTCTCTGTCTCTCACCTCTCTCTCTCTGTCTCTCACCTCTCTCTCTCACCTCTCTCTCTCTCACCTCTCTCTCTCTCTCATATCTCCAGACTATTGTTGAACTGGCGGAGACGGGAAGCCTGGATCTCAGCATATTCTGCAGTACTTGTTTGGTAAAGAAATGACTTCATTTTATTATGTACTGAAGGGTTTTGCATGGTTTGGGTTTAACGTTGTCATTCTGTCAAGCCTCAATACATTTGTATTTGTCCACACAGATAAGGAAGCCCATCCGGTCCAAACACTGTGCCGTGTGCAACCGCTGTATCGCCAAGTTCGACCACCACTGCCCTTGGGTGGGCAACTGTGTCGGTATGTGTAACACCAGCAGCAGTATTTAGCTTAGCAACAACCCATAGCCCAGCAACCGGAGTTAGTTCAGCTGATAGTCATTTATGTCCACAGAATTCCAGCCTAAGAAGCAGCACATGGTTCTTTAAGAAAAATAAGCAAGCTGACACCCATATGAATTCATTAGCTGTTCTGGCAGAATATAGAAAGGTGTGTGTGTGTGTGTGTGTGTGCACGCTGCCCAGCTCTATTAGCCGTGAAGCAGCAGCTGCCTGTTTTTCCCTCGACTGTTTGGACTTCCAGACAGATGGCCTCATGAACAGCTGACACGTGTCCAGACATGTCTGCCTGTGAACTTTGAAATGGAAGGAAGGGGGTCCTAAAGTGTCCATGCTGGCCCCTAAGAGCCTGACAGGATGGAGCTTGCCTTTCAGACAGGCAGCGACGTAGACGCACTACCAGTTAGTCCCTAGAGGTCCTCAGTGTGTTGGCCAGGTGCCCCCCCCCCCCCCCCCCCCCCCTCACATCCTTTAGTCCAAACATTGACTGGCAGCAGCCCCATACACCTGTTCATGTATCTGAGTATGACCCAACGGAGCCGACTGACAGATCTGACAACTACTTGGCCTCATTCAATCCTACTGTACTCTCTTTCTCCTTCTCTCTCTCTACGTCTCTCATTTGTCTTGACCTGGAGAGGAGCCAGGAGGACCGTGAGGGATGAGGACAGTGAGGGAGGGATGAGGACAGTGAGGGAGGGATGAGGACAGTGAGGGAGGGATGAGGACAGTGTGGGAGGGATGAGGACAGTGTGGGAGGGATGAGGACAGTGTGGGAGGGATGAGGACAGTGTGGGAGGGATGAGGACAGTGTGGGAGGGATGAGGACAGTGTGGGAGGGATGAGGACAGTGTGGGAGGGATGAGGACAGTGAGGGAGGGGATGAGGACAGTGAGGGAGGGGATGAGGACAGTGAGGGAGGGGATGAGGACAGTGAGGGACCAGACAGATGAGGCTTAACTCCCCCTCTCACTTTTCTCATTGTGCGGTCAACAGGAAGTGGGAATCACCGCTACTTCATGGGTTACCTGTTCTTCCTGCTCTGCATGATCAGCTGGATGATCTACGGCTGTATCTGCTGTGAGTGGAACACCCCAACCCACCACACCTCATTCTAGTTACACCACCCTACCACACCTCATTCTAGTTACACCACCCTACCACACCTCATTCTAGTTACACCACCCTACCACACCTCATTCTAGTTACACCGCCCCACCACACCTCTCATTCTAGTTACACCACCCTACCACACCTCATTCTAGTTACACCACCCTACCACACCTCATTCTAGTTACACCACCCTACCACACCTCATTCTAGTTACACCGCCCCACCACACCTCATTCTAGTTACACCACCCTACCACACCTCATTCTAGTTACACCACCCTACCACACCTCATTCTAGTTACACCACCCTACCACACCTCATTCTAGTTACACCACCCCACCACACCTCTCATTCTAGTTACACCACCCTACCACACCTCATTCTAGTTACACCACCCTACCACACCTCATTCTAGTTACACCACCCTACCACACCTCATTCTAGTTACACCGCCCCACCACACCTCATTCTAGTTACACCACCCTACCACACCTCATTCTAGTTACACCACCCTACCACACCTCATTCTAGTTACACCACCCTACCACACCTCATTCTAGTTACACCGCCCCACCACACCTCATTCTAGTTACACCACCCTACCACACCTCATTCTAGTTACACCACCCTACCACACCTCATTCTAGTTACACCACCCCACCACACCTCTCATTCTAGTTACACCGCCCCACCACACCTCTCATTCTAGTTACACCGCCCCACCACACCTCTCATTCTAGTTACACCGCCCCACCACACCTCTCATTCTAGTTACACCGCCCCACCACACCTCTCATTCTAGTTACACCGCCCCACCACACCTCTCATTCTAGTTACACCGCCCCACCACACCTCTCATTCTAGTTACACCACCCCACCACACCTCATTCTAGTTACACCACCCCACCACACCTCATTCTAGTTACACCCCCCCACCACACCTCATTCTAGTTACACCACCCCACCACACCTCATTCTAGTTACACCCCCCACCACACCTCATTCTAGTTACACCCCCCCACCACACCTTTTTCTAGTTACACCACCCCACCACACCTCATTCTAGTTACACCCCCCACCACACCTCATTTTAGTTACACCACCACACCTCATTCTAGTTACACCACCCCACCACACCTCATTCTAGTTACACCACCCCACCACACCTCATTCTAGTTACACCCCCCCACCACACCTCATTCTAGTTACACCACCCTACCACACCTCATTCTAGTTACACCACCCTACCACACCTCATTCTAGTTACACCACCCTACCACACCTCATTCTAGTTACACCACCCTACCACACCTCATTCTAGTTACACCACCCTACCACACCTCATTCTAGTTACACCACCCTACCACACCTCATTCTAGTTACACCACCCCACCACACCTCTCATTCTAGTTACACCACCCTACCACACCTCATTCTAGTTACACCACCCTACCACACCTCATTCTAGTTACACCACCCCACCACACCTCTCATTCTAGTTACACCACCCTACCACACCTCATTCTAGTTACACCACCCTACCACACCTCATTCTAGTTACACCACCCCACCACACCTCATTCTAGTTACACCCCCCCACCACACCTCATTCTAGTTACACCCCCCCCACCACACCTCATTCTAGTTACACCACCCTACCACACACCTCATTCTAGTTACACCACCCCACCACACCTCTCATTCTAGTTACACCACCCTACCACACCTCATTCTAGTTACACCACCCTACCACACCTCATTCTAGTTACACCACCCTACCACACCTCATTCTAGTTACACCACCCTACCACACCTCATTCTAGTTACACCACCCCACCACACCTCTCATTCTAGTTACACCACCCTACCACACCTCATTCTAGTTACACCACCCTACCACACCTCATTCTAGTTACACCACCCTACCACACCTCATTCTAGTTACACCACCCTACCACACCTCATTCTAGTTACACCACCCTACCACACCTCATTCTAGTTACACCACCCTACCACACCTCATTCTAGTTACACCACCCTACCACACCTCATTCTAGTTACACCACCCCACCACACCTCTCATTCTAGTTACACCACCCTACCACACCTCATTCTAGTTACACCACCCTACCACACCTCATTCTAGTTACACCACCCCACCACACCTCATTTTAGTTACACCACCACACCTCATTCTAGTTACACCACCACACCTCATTCTAGTTACACCACCCCACCACACCTCATTCTAGTTACACCCCCCCACCACACCTCATTCTAGTTACACCCCCCCCACCACACCTCATTCTAGTTACACCACCCTACCACACACCTCATTCTAGTTACACCACCCCACCACACCTCTCATTCTAGTTACACCACCCTACCACACCTCATTCTAGTTACACCACCCTACCACACCTCATTCTAGTTACACCACCCTACCACACCTCATTCTAGTTACACCACCCTACCACACCTCATTCTAGTTACACCACCCCACCACACCTCTCATTCTAGTTACACCACCCTACCACACCTCATTCTAGTTACACCACCCTACCACACCTCATTCTAGTTACACCACCCCTCCACACCTCATTCTAGTTACACCACCCCACCACACCTCATTCTAGTTACACCACCCCACCACACCTCATTCTAGTTACACCCCCCCACCACACCTCATTGTAGTTACACCACCCCACCACACCTCATTCTAGTTACACCACCCCACCACACCTCATTCTAGTTACACCCCCCACCACACCTCATTCTAGTTACACCACCCCACCACACCTCATTCTAGTTACACCCCCCACCACACCTCATTCTAGTTACACCCCCCCACCACACCTCATTCTAGTTACACCACCCCACCACACCTCATTCTAGTTACACCCCCCACCACACCTCATTTTAGTTACACCACCACACCTCATTCTAGTTACACCACCCCACCACACCTCATTCTAGTTACACCACCCTACCACACCTCATTCTAGTTACACCCCCCCACCACACCTCATTCTAGTTACACCCCCCCACCACACCTCATTCTAGTTACACCACCCTACCACACACCTCATTCTAGTTACACCACCCCACCACACCTCTCATTCTAGTTACACCACCCTACCACACCTCATTCTAGTTACACCACCCTACCACACCTCATTCTAGTTACACCACCCTACCACACCTCATTCTAGTTACACCACCCCACCACACCTCTCATTCTAGTTACACCACCCCACCACACCTCATTCTAGTTACACCACCCCACCACACCTCATTCTAGTTACACCCCCCCACCACACCTCATTCTAGTTACACCACCCCACCACACCTCATTCTAGTTACACCCCCCCACCACACCTCATTCTAGTTACACCACCACACCTCATTTTAGTTACACCACCACACCTCATTCTAGTTACACCACTACACCTCATTCTAGTTACACCACTACACCTCATTCTAGTTACACCACCCTACCACACCTCATTCTAGTTACACCACCCTACCACACCTCATTCTAGTTACACCACCCCACCACACCTCTCATTCTAGTTACACCACCCTACCACACCTCATTCTAGTTACACCACCCTATCACACCTCATTCTAGTTACACCACCCTTCCACACCTCATTCTAGTTACACCACCCTACCACACCTCATTCTAGTTACACCACCCTACCACACCTCATTCTAGTTACACCACCCTACCACACCTCATTCTAGTTACACCACCCTACCACACCTCATTCTAGTTACACCACCCCACCACACCTCTCATTCTAGTTACACCACCCTACCACACCTCATTCTAGTTACACCACCCTACCACACCTCATTCTAGTTACACCACCCTACCACACCTCATTCTAGTTACACCACCCTACCACACCTCATTCTAGTTACACCACCCTACCACACCTCATTCTAGTTACACCACCCTACCACACCTCATTCTAGTTACACCACCCTACCACACCTCATTCTAGTTACACCACCCTACCACACCTCATTCTAGTTACACCACCCCACCACACCTCTCATTCTAGTTACACCACCCCACCACACCTCATTCTAGTTACACCACCCTACCACACCTCATTCTAGTTACACCACCCTACCACACCTCATTCTAGTTACACCACCCTACCACACCTCATTCTAGTTACACCACCCTACCACACCTCATTCTAGTTACACCACCCTACCACACCTCATTCTAGTTACACCACCCTACCACACCTCATTCTAGTTACACCACCCTACCACACCTCATTCTAGTTACACCACCCTACCACACCTCATTCTAGTTACACCACCCTACCACACCTCATTCTAGTTACACCACCCTACCACACCTCATTCTAGTTACACCACCCTACCACACCTCTCATTCTAGTTACACACCATGATGTCTTTATGATTCTACAGCTGTTAACAACCTAGCTGTATACAGGATGTTTGGCTGCACCACTGCCCAGTCATGTGAAATCCATACATTTGGCCTTTATGAATTTATTTCATTTGACTGATTCCCTTCTATGAACTGTAACTCAGTAAAGTATTTGAAATTGTTAGATAACAAAATAACATCTCTATTGGTTATGGTACACCACATTTTGGTTACTACTTTAATTTGTCCATTAATCCAATTATTAGTGCTGTTATTTCATTTCTATAAACTTGTAATATAACCCTTTCAGTCATAGGTTGTCAAAGTAATCACTCATACATTTGTCAATCAGACTGCGGGATCAGGTTTAATTGTCAGTCGTTCTCTATCACCCTAGGGTTCTTCCCTAACCTCTCTGCCCCTCTACCCAGACTGGAGGATCATGTTTAATCGTCAGTCCTTCTCCTTCACCCTAGGGTTCTTCCCTAACCTCTCTGCCCCTCTACCCAGACTGGAGGATCATGTTTAATCGTCAGTCCTTCTCCTTCACCCTAGGGTTCTTCCCTAATCTCTCTGCCCCTCTACCCAGACTGGAGGATCATGTTTAATCGTCAGTCCTTCTCCTTCACCCTAGGGTTCTTCCCTAACCTCTCTGCCCCTCTACCCAGACTGGAGGATCATGTTTAATCGTCAGTCCTTCTCTATCACCCTAGGGTTCTTCCCTAACCTCTCTGCCCCTCTACCCAGACTGGAGGATCATGTTTAATCGTCAGTCCTTCTCCTTCACCCTAGGGTTCTTCCCTAACCTCTCTGCCCCTCTACCCAGACTGGAGGATCATGTTTAATTGTCAGTCGTTCTCTATCACCCTAGGGTTCTTCCCTAACCTCTCTGCCCCTCTACCCAGACTGGAGGATCAGGTTTAATCGTCAGTCCTTCACCCTAGGGTTCTTCCCTAACCTCTCTGCCCCTCTACCCAGACTGGAGGATCATGTTTAATCGTCAGTCCTTCTCTATCACCCTAGGGTTCTTCCCTAACCTCTCTGCCCCTCTACCCAGACTGGAGGATCAGGTTTAATCGTCAGTCCTTCTCTATCACCCTAGGGTTCTTCCCTAACCTCTCTGCCCCTCTACCCAGACTGGAGGATCAGGTTTAATCGTCAGTCCTTCTCTATCACCCTAGGGTTCTTTCCTAACCTCTCTGCCCCTCTACCCAGACTGGAGGATCAGGTTTAATCGTCAGTCCTTCTCTATCACCCTAGGGTTCTTCCCTAACCTCTCTGCCCCTCTACCCAGACTGGAGGATCAGGTTTAATCGTCAGTCCTTCACCCTAGGGTTCTTCCCTAACCTCTCTGCACCTCTACCCAGACTGGAGGATCAGGTTTAATCGTCAGTCCTTCACCCTAGGGTTCTTCCCTAACCTCTCTGCCTCTCTACCCAGACTGGAGGATCCACTGCGCCACCAACTACACCAAGGATGGTTTCTGGCTGTACCTGACGCAGATCGCCTCCTGCTCTCCCTGGATGTTCTGGATGTTCCTCAACAGTGTGTTCCACTTCATGTGGGTGGCTGTGCTGATCATGTGCCAGCTCTACCAGGTTAGAGAGACCATTGGTTGTATGTTTAACCTGTATTTAGCCAGGTGAGATACGTAAAAGTAAGCCTGGTTCCAGCTAGAACGACCCATAGGACAGGAGCATATATCCTGTTTAGAATCATAATTGTCCATGGGATGCATTTACATCCTCGACCCTCATCTTGACCCTTTGTTGTGATACCATAGATAGGTCCATTTTATTTATTTTGTACAACTATTTGTGACATTGTGTTCTACGCGTGTGCCCGCCCCTCTTCCAGATTGCTGGTCTGGGAATCACCACAAACGAGAGGATGAACGCCAGGAGATACAAGCACTTTAAAGTAACGGCCACTTCCATCGAGAGCCCCTTCAAGTGAGTACTAGCCCTCCCTTCAGGAGCCTCTGCCAATCTGTGTCCTCCTACCCAGAAATACTGACCTGATCCTGGGTCAGTACAGGACAATGTTGCCTTTTAATGTTTTTTATTCCCTCAATATTGACTGTTCCCGTTATGGTAACAATGGGTACATTCTGGTGCTTACTTAAAGGGATGGTTCATCCAATCTACGGGCCCGTTTCCCAGGCACAGATGAAGCCTAGTGCAGGACTAAAAAGCATTCTCAGTGGAGATCTGTTGAAAGTGTTTTATGGTCCAGCACTAGGCCTAATCTGTGTCTGGGGAAACGGGCCCTACATGTTTGGGTGAAATGAATGTTTCCTTGAGTTGTCTATGTAGGCCAGTACTGACATAATCCACAATAATCCATTGTTTACTTTTGCTACAGGCAGTAGCTAGCATGATTTAGCATCATCCTCCGAATTCCCATTTGTTAATATTCCCCTGATATTAGCAAAGCTGCTACCTACCAAAACTTCACCTGATTCACATGGTGTACTACTTGTATCAATGGATACCTAACACATGAAGAAGTAGTTATTAGGTCATGATGTCAACATTTTAATTTCTCTCCCTCTCCGTAGTCATGGGTGTGTACGGAACCTCATAGACTTCTTTGAGATCCGCTGCTGTGGCCTGATCCGGCCCAAGGCGATAGACTGGACCACACAGTACACAATCGAGTATGACCAGACGTCCGGGTCGGGCTACCAGCTGGTGTAGACGAGAAGAGAGGAGAGGTGGAGCGACGGTGTCTAGAAGAGGAGGAGGGGGTTCCCCAGGGTTCAGTATCGGAGCCAGGCTGTTCTCTGGAGCACTCCCCTCAGACCTCCTTCCTCACCCATTCAGACTGAGAAAACCAGCCAGGAACTAGCATGCTGTTACGGGACACCACCATAAGACCAACACCTACTACTAGTCTATATGAAACCACCTCCATTACTGTACCCACCACCACCTCTGAGCCCCTCCTGGGGGGGGCCTTCTCCTCTGCTGGTCCCCCCTCGTCTCTCCTGCCCATGGACGGTGCACCGCTGCCAGGCGCGGCAGGGAGAGGAGGAGAAGAGAGAATATAAAAAAAACTAAAATAAGGAATCTTTATTTGTTTGCTGTACTAGAGTCATTATGCTGCGGTGAAGGCAGTACGGTTGACGGCAGTATCATTTTTTTCCCTTATTTTTTTAGATAAATTTCACACATCCATTTTTTTTTTATCATCCGTCTTGCCCAGCAGATTTTTTTTTTTTTTGTCTTTCAGTTTTTTATTGTTGCTCAAAACTCTACTGTTCCTTTTAGAACTGTGGTGGCTAGGGAGACTGGGGAAGGAAGGCCTTGGTTGTTAAGGGATGGTTACTATGGCATGGTCATGTACCATCGTTCAAGTCACCCTGAGGATTGCTTAGAATTGCCAAAGTTGTTAAACTTGTCAGTATGTCATAAAATGGCATTTGCAATTGTTGGGGGGGGGTCTGTTCCCAGTGGTCTCTTTCACAAGGTATTGAAGGTGCAGATAGGAGCGACATCCTACTTATAATGTGATGCAAGCATATTTATTTTAACTCTATGTATAGATCAAATGATGTTATAATATCATCTTATTTTACATTTGTTTTGTTTTTTATCAAGACAACATCTGCTACAAATTGTATATGGATGTCTGACATGGTGCCCTGAGACCTTCACTAGAAAAGTCGGCACACACACACTAATACAAGAGTAGTGTTAGTGAGAGATCAACTAGAGTCAGGGGAAGATGAGGCCATTCCATCCCAGTCTGAATGGATGGTTCTGGGAGTTTACAAGAAAGGTTCATTCCATGTGTGTATTTTTTTTTTGTGTGTGTGTGGGGGGGGGGTCCTTTTGTTTGTCTGCCTATGACAATGCACTGATCACCTTTCTGTTTCCGGTCTGGCCGTTACTGAAGAAATACAGGCGTACTCCCGACAAACACTTCAATGTTTACCGATTGACGGAGCTCGGGCCCAATGAGAAAAAGGTATATAAACCCCGAGACCTGCCCCTTCTGGGTTCTCATCTGTTATTGCTCATTACATTTCCCGCTAGTAGTCTCAACGTAGCGGCAGCGCAAGGACGGACTGAAATGTCAAATATGTCCATCTGTACATAAACAATCTAGTTTTCTTCGTGAGTGATTTTATTTTGTCAGTTGAAGCTGCTCCTTTTTAAACGTTGATTTCATCCAACCAAATGAAAAAGAGAACTCCCCGATTATAATCCAATTGTATGACTGTAGCTTTTAGTGATGTCCGACACTGCTGTCTAAAGGCATTTTAACCCTGCAAACTACACTGCATGTGTGATGCTTGGACATTGGGCTGTCGCCATACTGTTGACCCCCCCCCATCCAAGCTGCCCAGTGATAGCCATGTGTCTGTATATAGTGAATGTTCAGTATTTACAAGTACTTTCTTCGGTATGTTCGCTTTTGTTTTTTAAATCCAGTGTGTATCTTCAGTGCAAGTCCTCCTTCTCGGTCTGCAGGCTCCAGATATCAAGTCTGGTCCAGCCTGCCGAAGTGTAATATTAATGTTCCATGCTGGTGGTTGGATTATACTGGAAGTAAAGGTTTTTTCTATGTCATTGCTGGGTTTGTTACACCACTGGATGTACGAGATGCAAGGGAAATAATGACAGTATTTTTTTCTAAACTGAAATCATGCGTGTCATCGTACGCTGTAATCCAGGATAAGAGGTATGAAGCATGGGTTTAGACATCACATCGTTGTTTGTATCCCCTTATGACGTAAGAGCACGGGACGCACCATTGAGGCGATCTCCATTTTTTGAAGTACATTTTCTACTTTAATCAGTTGGCAAACTGCCACCTGGAGTGGGTTGTTTGAACGCCACGGTTGGCGATTTACCACCACCTGCAGGTATTGGGTGTTTGCCCAAGAGTATAATTCATTGGTGGTGACCTGGATGGAATTATGCGACCCTTCGTTAACTACTTAAAAATGGTGAAAGTCCTCAATGGTGCTGCCTGTGCGGTATTAAAAGGTATACCATGTTCTGTGGTCATGTCTACATCAGTGAGGGACACAGTGGATCATTTTGCAGGCTCACCTACATCTAAAAGGAGCTCAGCGGTCATCATAAACAACCTACAGGTATAGAGCTCATCCAGGTTCTGTTTCGGTTCCAGAGAAATATTCACACTAGCCTGAGTGCCACTGTTTGTACACATGCCAATTCCTTGTCACCCATTGTCAAGTCAAACATGTTTGACTTGACAATGAGGAATGGAGTTGTCAAGAGCACAAACAGATCTGGGATCAGGCTTTTCACACCGGCTCTTCCAACAAATGTCATTTTTCCCCCAGCTGCCACCATGTGAAAAGCACATGATCATCTACAGTGCCTCTCCGCCTTCTTCAGGACATCACCGTAACCCTGCTTCAGATGTTAATATATTGGGCATGGTTCAATTTTAATGGCTTTAATAATAAAATACATTCAAATGTGAAAATACACATTTGTGTTGCTCTCCTGTGTTTTCTTCGAAGGCTAAATGTGTTCTGATTATAGCTATCAAAACATGTCGGTTTTGAAGTTCAGCTCTTCCCCCATGTATCTGCAAGGAATGTTTCACACTTAAGTTGTTTTAGGTAAAGCTTTTTATTTATTGTATATTTGTAAATGGTAAATCCTCCCTATTATGGCCCTCCGCCAGCCTTTAAAAAAACAACGTAGCACAGCGGTTTTCACAGTCAGAAATGCCTTGTCTTGAGGGTGATCATCATTAGGCATGCACCAGAGCGCCAGCTCCCTGGCCATAACCAAATCCTTTGGGTCCAAAGTTCTTTGCGTAACATGCTGGGGACAAAGAAAACAATGAGTATGGAAATGCTGATGCATCCTAAAACATGTCACTTTACGTCAGTCAAAGGGTGATTGCAATGGAGGAAGCTGTTAAATACAACACTGGTGAAGAAAAGTAACCTTACAATGCACTGTTTCCCTGTGAGCTTGCTGATCCAATGAGGAGTTAATACACCGCAGAACATAAACAGCACAAAACGAGCCTGATCTCAATGCTGCGTGGGGGCTACATTAAAAGCCAACTGATCAATCTGCCAGTTGACTCTGGGTCCCTGAACATACTCAGGTTGTACAACGCATTTGATAAAACGTTTGTTCTTCACTCATGATTACACAGCAGCTCAATGGTTTTGTACAAACAAACTGTTGTAGGACAGTTCTTACATGGTATTACAACTGAGTCAGATTCGCTGGACAAGTTAAGTGTTTGCAGGGCCTAAAATTCCCCCTTGAGCTTCAATAAAGAACCCCTAAGGTGCGTATGAGACTGTGTGCGTGCGCACGTACGTGGTCAGCGCTTAATCTATTGTTTAGCCAAAACATTCCAATGCCATTTGGTGTGCATGATCTGGAAAGAGGAGCCATTGTGGAAGATGGATTTGGAATGTTTAAGGCATCATGACTTGAATTCTAGCGGTTAGATTTCCAGGTGACATGGAAAGAGTAACAAAGGCTTAAAGTCCGGAGCCTTCCATCCTAACCCCAGGCACACAAACACAACTAGAATACATGGCCTCCAATGCCCTCTGCTAATAGTATAATGCTCCTGTTTTTGTTTTGCAGTGTTTTTATGTAACAGCTAGTTCATCTAGTTCTTGTGCCTCAGGTATAATCATGTAATCTGCCTATGGTGGGTGGGTTCCTTCGCTCTGGTGGCTGCTCCGGGGTGAAGTGTCCTCTAGGTACAGATCTACGATCAGCTTTCCCTCCCCCAATCCTAAAACTGAACCAAGATCAGCTTCTAGGGGCAACTTCACCCTACAACGGTTCCCTCGCACTGGTGACCATGCAGACCCGATGTCTCACCTTTGCAGTAGATCTCGCCATCTTTCTCTGTCTGGGTGGTAGACTCCAGGCTCTTCCCACACTTGGCACAGCGGAAGCAGTTCTTATGCCATGGCTGTCAAGATGAGATAAGATACTACTTTATTCATTACTGGGGAATAGGACCATCATATCATTGACTAGATTGTAAGAATGTATCATCTAGTGCGCATTGAGGACAGATTCTAATGCTTTTCATTCCCCAGCAGTATACTACACAGGTACAAATCATACAGGCATTGTTCTAACATCAACACCAGATCTGATTATCAAAGGATTCTTGCTGTGTTGCCATAATCCTTCACATACTGTACATTTCCTCTCATTGTGAGCCGCAGAATGCAGCGTAACACCAGTTTAAAGTCAAGCTAAAATCACATCAGCCTGCCATGACGTGATGGCCTACATCTGCCTGAATCCCCCCAGCCAGTCAGTCAGCACTGCAGACTTCTACACCAGCTGCCTGGAAAGCAGCCCTCCAAATCCAGAGTTTATGAAAAAGCTTAAGCCAGAAAAATGTGATTTCTATCTTATGAATTTCCTGCAGTGAATCCATTCAATTGGCCCCTTGCAATAGTAAACCCACCTGTTTTCAATCAATGGTGGTCACTACAGTTAGCTCAAAACCTTAATACTCTACGCCCCCCCCCCTCACCTTGCCTGCCCCCACGATCTTCTCCGCAGCGTACACTGACTCCCCACACCGGCCACACTTATCCGAGTCCCCGAACTTCTGGGCGAATTTGGAGGGGTTGGGGTTGGTGGTGGGTCTGTGACACTGGGTCCTGAAGGTATACACAAACAAACAGCATTAGAGAAGTTAGGGGAACAGATCCCCTCTGGTTCTCTGGGGAGTGCATCAGGCCCCTCTCGTCCCCAGGACCAAGGAGTCAGGCTTGGGTAGGCTTGGGTAGGCGCTGGGTAAACTCTGGGACCTTGGAGCGCTCCCTAACGAAGGGGAACCGCCTGCCCCACAGGCCCTGAATAGGAGGCTTTGTGCCGGGGACAGTGTGGAGAGAGAAGAGGGTCAGCAGGGCTGCCCAGGAGCCTGTGGTTAGGTTACATAATGGGGCCCTTTCATCATAACAACCACCTGATGCCAGACTGGGTAAACAGCCCCGTGTGTACAGTAGATGAGGTTACTGGCCATTACCACAGCTCTGACTGACTGACTGGGAGGTTACTGGCCATTACCACAGCTCTGACTGACTGACTGGGAGGTTACTGGCCATTACCACAGCTCTGACTGACTGACTGGGAGGTTACTGGCCATTACCACAGCTCTGACTGACTGACTGGGAGGTTACTGGCCATTACCACGGCTCTGACTGACTGGGAGGTTACTGGCCATTACCACGGCTCTGACTGACTGGGAGGTTACTGGCCATTACCACGGCTCTGACTGACTGGGAGGTTACTGGCCATTACCACAGCTCTGACTGACTGGGAGGTTACTGACCATTACCACAGCTCTGACTGACTGGGAGGTTACTGGCCATTACCACGGCTCTGACTGACTGGGAGGTTACTGGCCATTACCACGGCTCTGACTGACTGACTGGGAGGTTACTGGCCATTACCACGGCTCTGACTGACTGGGAGGTTACTGGCCATTACCACGGCTCTGACTGACTGGGAGGTTACTGGCCATTACCACGGCTCTGACTGACTGGGAGGTTACTGGCCATTACCACAGCTCTGACTGACTGGGAGGTTACTGGCCATTACCACAGCTCTGACTGACTGGGAGGTTACTGGCCATTACCACGGCTCTGACTGACTGGGAGGTTACTGGCCATTACCACGGCTCTGACTGACTGACTGGGAGGTTACTGGCCATTACCACGGCTCTGACTGACTGACTGGGAGGTTACTGGCCATTACCACGGCTCTGACTGACTGGGAGGTTACTGGCCATTACCACGGCTCTGACTGACTGGGAGGTTACTGGCCATTACCACGGCTCTGACTGACTGGGAGGTTACTGGCCATTACCACGGCTCTGACTGGCTGGGAGGTTACTGGCCATTACCACGGCTCTGACTGACTGACTGGGAGGTTACTGGCCATTACCACGGCTCTGACTGACTGACTGGGAGGTTACTGGCCATTACCACGGCTCTGACTGACTGGGAGGTTACTGGCCATTACCACGGCTCTGACTGACTGGGAGGTTACTGGCCATTACCACGGCTCTGACTAGGAGCCTATCAGGTTATTCCAAAATACAACTATGTAGAAAGAGTGTCATGCTGCAATAGGAGTCTGGGCCCATATTCAAAAAGCATTTCAGAATAGGAGTACTGATCTAGGATCATGTCCTCTCTTTTCATGTCATCTTGTTCATTATGATCTAAAAGGGAAATCTGATCCTAGCTCAGTACTCCTATGTTGTGTTCTAAATACAAACCCTGATTACAGTACTCTTAGTGTCTATATACGTTTATAGTTTATTTTGACAGATGTGTATGCACTCTAGTCTAATGTATCCTAGGCTGAACTCTGGAAGTTTACACAGTATTCCTCAGATGATCAGGGAACCATTTGGATAACTGTTGAGCAACTATACGTCAGTGTAAATGCACATCAGCACCAATGCATTAATAATAAATGAACAATCGCATCAGGTCTAATCCAACGGCTGGGTTTCCCTTTAGTCATTTAGCAGATGCAATTAGGGTTAAGTGCCTTGCTCAAGGGCACATTTACCTAGTCGGCTCAGGTATTCGAACCAGCAACCTTTCGGTTCCTGGCCCAGTGTTCTTAACCGCTAGGCTTTTGCTGCCCACATAATCTGCGATAGAATACAATTTCATTTGATTTCATTGTAACCTGATTTACCATATAACCACACAGTAACCACTGAACAGAAGAGAGGAATATGGTGTAGGGTGAAGTTGCCCCTAGATGCTGATCTTGGGTCAGTTTTCCATTTCCCCCACTAATGGTTAGGATTGGGGGAGGGGAAGCTGATCCTAGATCTGTACGAAGGGGAAACTCCACCCCCAGAGCTTTGTATATACTACACACGTACTCCTCTGGTTTGATCCCCAGTCTCTCTCCACGGTCCATGCTGAGTGTCCCAGCTCCCTGGCCGTAGCCGTAGCCCTTGGGGCCGTACTTCTTTCCATAGCAGGACTTGCAGTAGATCTCAGTGTCGTGGATGGCCACATTGTTGCTGTCTAAACCCTTTCTGCAGACCACTGGATAGGAAGGAAAAATAAAGCTGTCTGAATGACACATTGCATTGTAACTGGAGGGATACTGAATTGTCACAAGTTTCCCTAAAAAGGTCTTAATTCCTCAACGGTGGATTTAGTTTCTAAATGGGATATTATCCCTCATTCCAGGAAGGGGGGGGGGGGAGAGAGCGCCACAGTGTGACATCACAGCAGCAAGATCAGTGACCTGTTGCCACAAGAAAATGCAACCAGTGAAGAACACCATTGTAAATACAACTCATATGTTTATTTTGCCTTTTGTACTTTGTGTAAATAGTTCTAGTTACAACACTACATATGACATTCATATGGAACTTTGAGTAATGTTTACTTTGATTATTTCACTTTGGTTTAGTAATGTAAACATATATTTCTCATCCCAATAAAGCCCATTGAATTGAAATAAGACGGAGTGAGACAGAGAGCATTCTTTCAGATTATGTGCATCAGGTGCAATCTGAAACAACAGTGATTTTGTCCCCACTACCATCCCCCTCAGGCCCGGGTCAGGTTATAAAAGCATACAGGTGAGATAGTATGGGGGCTTCCAGTTTGAGTATGTAGGATTAAGGTGGTTCCCACACACATTGACCTGAAACTACAATTCACCTTTAACTCCAGATTAAAGTATTTTCATTTACAATGTTTAAGACAGTTTATTATCTCTCACAACGTAATCTTCCTGTACAAGCAAGATCAATGTATAACTAACTACGTCTGTATAACTACCATTTGATAAATAGCATGGCTTCATTTACTATGATAAGGAGTTCAACAAAGCAAAACTGGAGGTAGGTGCATTATTAATGCATATATAGTACACTACCCTATGAGTCCTGGTCAGAAGTAATGCACTATGTAGGGAATAGGGTGCCATTTGGGACTCACATATTGGTTCCCACTGCTCATTAACTCATCTATAGGTCTGTCTGTCTCTAAACAAAGCCAGTTTTGTAAGGAATCCACAAAAATAGTTAATTTGTGGGACAGATTGTTTTTGTGCTTGCTTTGATGGCAGAGTGCTAATCCACAGCATGTGCTCTGTGTGTACACTCCAGTCAAGGTCCCCAAAACAACGTCTTCACTGAGGAGGTACAGACACACAATCTCATACGGCTAGTAGGACCATGTCCACTTACTATTTACTGAGCTATGAGATGAGATACACATCAATGCATTGTGCATGATACACTGCATAGATTGGTGAACTTCAGTTTGACCCCTATCATATGACTTCCTCAAAGTATAGTTCCTTTCTCATGGTTCCCATTCATATTAAAGTGAACAGAAAAGACCATTCAAGATGGAGGTTGACTATCTGTGGGTTCACAGGCCCTGTTCAGACACACCCTCAAGTCCCCTCAAACTCTGATCTGGACCTCGATCCAGTTCCATTACTTTTGTTATTATTCCCTCTAATCAAGAACTGATTTAGACCTGGGAAAGCTGGGCTGTGTTCACACAGGCATTCCAATTAGATTTTTTTTTTACCAATCAGATCAGCTCGGAAAAATAACTGATGTGAAAAGATCTGATTTGATTGGTCAAAAGACCAATTAGTGGAAAAAAACATCAGAATTGAGCTGCCTGTGTAAACGCTGCCCAGGTGGGCGCAATTCATTGTCAGGTAGAACAGAAAAGCAGCAGTAGTCTGGACCTCGTAGGGTCAGATTTGAATACCCCTGCTCTAGTCTAACCCCAACACACTTGTAGATCTGATCTGAAATGATTGATTGGGATAGGTTTAAGCAATAAGGTGAACCTTCCACCTGGCTTATCAGGAAGAAAGGTAGAATGACAACCATATTTCTGTGGCTCCTTACACCTGTTCAATCCTTTCAGAGCTCCACAATTGTCTGGGGCTTGTTTCTTGACATGGACAAAGTGGACTAACAGGGCCACCACGTTCAGTAGCCAAACATTGTTGAATATTTCAGATAGAACGTTCCAAAATGTTTCGTCCTACTGAACGCACGCCACTTAGGCTGATCCAACACTGAGGAGAGAAAATGAGGTTGCACTCACTGCACAGGAAGCAGCATTTGTGGAAGCTCTTCCCATCACACTGCACCTCCTCGGCATGGTACACTGTCCCCTGGCATGCACCACACTTGTTACCTCCTCCCCAGTTTGGCATGTTTGTGCTATTGGAGAGAAAAATGTGCAGAGGGGATGAGAGACATGTGAGACTTAAAATAAGTACTCTGGGGTGAAGTTTCCCCTAGGTACAGATCTAGGATCAGTTTCCCCTCCCACAATCCTAACCTTAACCATTAGTGGGGGAAATTGACCCAAGATCACAGTCTAGGGGCAACTTCAACCTACTCTGAAAGGAGAAACACAGAGGAAGTTACGGGTTAGTCCTTTCTGTCCTGTTTGACACAAAACATCAGTGAAACACCTTCCTGGACCAATGAGATATAGGCACAAGACAACAACCCCTCCTGTGCTCAGGAAGTCCAAACAGAACAACAGGTGACTGAGTTGAAGTGAGGACAAAACAATAAGGCAGCTGAGCACATTATGGAGGTTTCATAGGTTCTACAACACCTCAGAACAATGTTTTTCTAGGAGTTAGAAAAGATTCATTCAAATGGCTTGTACAAAACAAGTGTGACCTATAAACACTGATGTGGTGGCCACATAGAATCTACATGACAAACTGATGCAGACAGTCACGTCATCATTTTATAGACCAGCCAGCCCTACACTGGTATTTGATTAGAGACACAAAAACATAATTTAAGATGTTACACTTCCATCTGCATTCCATGACAAGCAGAGGGTCCACAAACAACCAGAACGCCCACTCTATTACTATGTAGTGCACTACTTTTGATATGGGTCCTGGTCAAAAGAAGTGCACTACATAGTGAATAGGATGCCTTTTGGGACATAACCATGATGTCACCATCAAGAAAATAAAGAGTGCTCTTACTTTTTCATGAAGGAAACCACAGAGCAGTGCCCACAGGGACGGCTACTTTGTGGAGTTCCCACCCTCCCAACGTTATTACAGACTGCATGACATGCCCAAACACGAGAGAGAATCAAGTTCTCTCAGGGCGTATAATGTCTGATCTTTCAAAAGAGTTTCAATGCCCTGCATCCAATATTTAAAATCAGTCTTGTGGTATGTGCATGAATAGGTTATTGGGAGTTTCACCACTTGGTTGTGCCTCAATGTTTTTAATACATCTACAGATTATGTACTTCTTTATGAGACATGGGAGAGCAGATTTGGGGTGAGGTTTAACCAACTGAAAAAAGGAGCAATGAAGCCTATTCAATCAAAAACCAAAGAGTTATTGAATAGGTATAACTTTGACATGTATGTGGAATCACATACAACCATATATATACAGGATATTTGCAGAGGACAGTACGGTGGTAGGTCTGATCACCGATGACGATGAGACGGCTTACAGCAGGGTTCCCCAACCGGCGACCTGCGGGACGATTTTATTCGCCCCCCAAGAAAATGAATACCCTAAATAAATACATTATTATTTATTTTTTAAATCAATTGTTGGACATAAGACTAAAAACAACAGTAAATCAACTCCAAGTGATTTTAATTTAGAACATCTGTTCCAAAGTAATTCCACACAGATATATGTGATCGTAAACAAATGTAAAAGCAAGGTTTGAAATTATGTTTAGTCAAATGTTATCCGTTTGGGCTCTTCTTGCGGTCAATTTGCTGTCTACAAATTATTTGTAATTATGTTCCGCCTCCCTGACTACCTGCTCAAAAAAATAAATTGAACCGCGACTGAATTTAGTTGATGATCCCTGGCCTACAGGGAGAAGGTCTGTGACCTGGCAGTGTGGTCCCAGGACAACAACCTCTCCCCCAATGTCAGCAAGACAAAGGAGCTGATCTTGGACTACAGGAAATGGAGGCCCGAGCACGCCCCCATCCACAGGGCTGTAGTGGAGCGGGTCGTGAGCTTGAAGTTCCTGGGTGTCCACAGCACAACACACCTCTTCCCCCCGGGAGGCTGAAAAGATTCGGCATGGGCCCTCAGATACTCAAAAAGTTAAACACATGCACCATTAAGGGCATCTTGATTGGCTGCATCACCGCTCCGTAGGACCTGCCACCCAGGACCTCTACACCAGGCGGTGTCAGTGGAAGGCCATAAAGATTGTCCATCCACCCGTCATAGAATGTTCTCTTTTCTAGCGCACAGCAAGCTGTACCAATGCACCAATTCTGGAACCAACTCGACACTGAACAGCTTCTACCCCCAAGCCATAAAACTGCTAACTAGTTAACTAATACCTACCCGGACTAGCTGCATTGACCCTTTTTGCACCAAAGATTTTGACTAATCACATACGCTGCTGTTACTGTTTATCTATCCTATTGCCGATAGTCACTTTATCCCCTCTACCTGTGTACATATCAATTACCTCATACCCCTGCACATCGACTCGGTACTGCGTGTAACGTTACATCGCCAAGTTATCGTTACTCCTTGTGGATTTATTCCTTATTATTTCGTTATTTTTCTCTCTCTCTGCATTGTTGGGAAGGCCCGTAAGTAAGCATTTCACTGTTCGTCTATACATGTTGTTTACAAAGCATGTGGCAAATACTATTTGATTTGATTTAACCATTTGTATCTCTGTTGATAAATCTCATCAGATGTTGCCTAACCCTAGATCCTAGACAGACAGTACGGGAAACTGCTACAGTATAGATAACTCATCAGGCTAAACAGGTGTGCCAATTTATTTGGAAAAGTTTAATCAACGGTCCAACTGAGATATGAACCAAACCACTTGCCTGAGCCAAGACTATAGTAAAAGGCTATGCAACAAACTAGTTATTTCACCTGAGCGACTTGTCGTCGACCCAATCTATCTGGAGAATCCAACTGTTTCACGTAAATAAGCTCTCCTCGTGCCACCAATATGGATTCAGCTCTGCTGCATAGAAACAAAATGTACCGACCTGTATTTGTTGTGGGAGAATCCTTCAATTTGATCGCAGCGTTTCGACGTCGTGTCCTTTGCGGACTCACCAAACTACTCTGTTCACGGTTGTTTTAGAGAGGGGAGTGGTTTAGCCAGGCAGTGGAGGAGAGTTGTACTGTTTTACTCATTCATTGCTTTTAACCCAACATGTCAGAAATATAGCATGAAAGAATACCTGTGATTAGACCTGTCTGAGTTAAGCCAGATATCTGTTTGAATTAGAATGCATGCAGGAAACCATAAGGGTTAGAGGTGGTGCGTTGCATAGTGTCCCAGTAATAGCCTGCAGAAATTACAGCTCTGAAGTATACCACGGGTATGAAAAAACATGTATTTTTACTGCAATAATTACGTTGCTAACCAGTTTATAATAGCAATAAGGCACCTCGAGGGTTCCTCGAGCAATAAGGCACCTCGAGTATGCTCTTCAGATAAGGAGGATCCTACAGACAGCCTAGATAGAAAAACACATGCTTAAGAGGCAGCCCTTTGAAACGGACACCAGTCTGCACACACTCACAGGCAGACAGTCCCTCCCTCTCTGCACACACTCACAGGCAGACAGTCCCTCCCTCTCTGCACCCACAACAAGGCTATAACTTTTGTTTAAGGGACTCTGTACTTTAAATGTTCCTGCAGCATCCGAGTAGTACTGGGTCGTGCCTCTGTGGATGAGTTCACATGGTGTGGGGTGAAGTTGCCCGTAGACACTGATCTTTGGTCAGTGTGTAATGTCCCATAAACTTCACCCTACTCCATTAGTTAACACTGTTGTGTAAAAATGAACCATAATGCTGAGCAAAGGCCTTTTCTGAGATATTTCCACTTCATCAAGATGTGGGTTGGCTTGGTGTGGGTGATATTTAACTTGTCTCAGGGGTTACATCCATTATGTAATCCCCCGCTCTGTGATTAATGTGACACACACACACGCTGCTAATACACTCATCCAACCTCGCTCTGCTCACATATGTGAATCATATTAGCAGGACATGGCAGTATGTTTACAGTAAAATGTATTCGTGAGTGGTAAAAGATGACTGTAGTCAGCCTTCCCTTTCACACCATAGTATCAGTGGTCCATATCTGTAGTCAGCCTCCCCTCTCATACCATAGTATCATTGGTCCATATCTGTAGTCAGCCTTCCCTTTCACACCATAGTATCATTGGTCCATATCTATAGTCAGCCTCCCCTCTCACACTATAGTATCAGTGGTCCATATCTATAGTCAGCCTTCCCTCTCATACCATAGTATCAGTGGTCCATGATGATAAATGCATCTCGGGGTCCGTATTCATAAAGGGTATAAGAGTGCTGATCTAGGATCAGGTGTCTCTGTCTATGTAATCGTGTTCATTATGATCTAAAAGGCTAAACTGATCCTAGATCAGCATTTCTACTCTAAGACGCTGGCCCTGGTTACTGGATCTGATCACCAGTGGTGAATCCTCCCTTTCTCTGAGATCAGGGTTACAACATACCCAGAGATCCTCCCTTCTCTGAGGCCTCAGTACCCAGAGGCACCCTATCGTCAAAGTCTGACGTCAACAGGATTTTCTCTGTGTGGATCAAAGACGATGCACAATGCCTTGTAGTCAAATCCAACCTCTCAGGACTACGGTGAGAGTCGCAAATGGCACCCTATTCCCTATAAAGTACACTACTTTTTACTAGGGATGATAGGGCTTTGGCCAAAAGTAGTGCACTATATAGGGAATAGGGTACCATTTGAGACGTAATCTACCAGATAATTAGCTTGGCCTGTTTTCAGGGCAGAGTCCAGCCCTCAGACAGAGGTGGGAGTGTTGGACATTGTTTGGGTGTTCACTCACATATAACATAAATATTTACACCCTCTGTCTGTCTCAGTTGTCCCAAACCTCAGTGTCCTGTATGATAGCTATTCTGCGTCCCAAATTTGCACCCTATCCCCAATATAGTGCATTACTTTTGACCAGTGCCCATAGGGCAAAAGTAGTGATGTAAGAAATAGGGTGCCATTTGGAGCACAAACCATTGTGTTATGGTTGGAATGTGCCAAGTATCTGAGATAGCGCCCAAGGTCTGTCATGTTGCTGTGTGAAGACCACAGCTGGCTGGGATTTTCATGGGTTGTGCACTTCTTTTTCCCAGCTGGCACTGAGACTACGCTAGACAGCGTATTGAAAAGGGAGTGCAGTATAGAAAGGACCAGAGGAAATGAGTTTAGGAAACACACATGTCAAGGCTGTCTGATGGCAGATATGTGGAGATTGGGAGCCATATGAGTTAGTGCAACCTGCGTTCTTGTTTTTCTTCACTCCAACCATCTGACTCTGTCGTGCAGTAGTTGGTCAATGTATTATCAGAGATGGAAAACTTTGAATTGAAAGGCAAACCAAATCTACAGAAAGATAAGACATTTAGTCAGAGGCACAGTTCACTTCAAGGGTTTTCTTGGTATTATTTAAATATGTACACTACCAGCCAAAACTTTTAGAACACCTACTCATTAAAGGGTTTTTCTTTCTTTTTACTATTTTCTACATAGTAGAATAATAGTGAAGACATCAAAACTATGGAATAACACATATGGAATCATGTAGTAACCAAAAAAGTATTAAATAAAATTTAAATATATGTTATATTTGAGATTCTTCAAATAGCCACCCTTTGCCTTGATGACAGATTTGCACACTTTTGGTATTCTCTCAACCAGCTTCACCTAGAATGCTTTTCCAACAGCCTTGAAGGAGTTCCCACATATGCTGGGCACTTGTTGGCTGCTTTTCCTTCACTCTGCGGTCCGACTCATCCCAAACCACCTCAATTTGGTTGAGGTCGGGGGATTGTGGAGGCCAGGTCATCTGATGCAGCACTCAATCACTCTCCTTCTTGGTAAAATAGCGTTTACACAGCCTGATTATTATTATTTGACCCTGCTAGTCATCTATGAACATTTGAACATCTTGGCCATGTTCTGTTATAATATCCACCCAGCACAGCCAGAAGAGGACTGGCCACCCCTCATAGCCTGGTTCCTCTCTATGTTTCTTCCTAGGTTCTGGCCTTTCTAGGGAGTTTTTCCTAGCCACCGTGCTTCTACACCTGCATTGCTTGCTGTTTGGGGTTTTAGGCTGGGTTTCTGTACAGCACTTTGTGACATCAGCTGAAGGGCTTTATAAATAAATGTGATTTGATTGATTGGAGGTTTGTTGGGTCATTGTCCTGTTGAAAAACAAGTGATAGTCCCACTAAGCCCAAACCAGATGGGAAGGTGTATCACTGCAGAATGCTGTGGTAGCCATGCTGGTTAAGTGTGCCTTGAATTCTAAATAAGTCACAGATAGTGTCACCAGCAAAGCACCCCCACACCATAACACCTCCTCCGCCATGCTTCATGGTGGGAAATACACATGCGGAGATCATCCGTTCACCCACAAAACGCATCTCACAAAGATGTGGTTGGAACCACAAATCTCAAGTTTGGACTCATCAGACCAAAGGACACATTTCCACCAGTCTAATGTCCATTGCTCATGTTTCTTGGCCCAAGCAAGTCTCTTCTTCTTATTGGTGTCCTTTAGTAGTGGTTTCCTTGCAGCAATTCAACCATGAAGGCCTGATTCACAGTCTTCTCTGACCAGTTGATGTTGAGATGTCTGTTACTTATTTATTTGGGCTGCAATTTCTGAGGTTGGTATCTCTACTGAACTTATCCTCTGCAGCAGAGGTAACTCTGGGTCTTCCATTCCTGTGGCAGTCCTCATGGGAGCCAGTTTCATCATAGATACATGTGTTGTTGCGGGTGTAAGTAAGCTTGAGGAATAGGATATCATAGCGCTTGATGGTTTTTGAGACTGCACTTGAATAAACTGCACTTGATGTTCTTGAAATGTTCCGTATTAACTGACCTTCATGTCTTAAGGTAATGATGGACTGACCTTCATGTCTTAAGGTAATGATGGACTGACCTTCATGACTTAAGGTAATGATGGACTGACCTTCATGTCTTAAGGTAATGATGGACTGACCTTCATGTCTTAAGGTAATGATGGACTGACCTTCATGTCTTAAGGTAATGATGGACTGACCTTCATGTCTTAAGGTAATGATGGACTGACCTTCATGACTTAAGGTAATGATGGACTGACCTTCATGTCTTAAGGTAATGATGGACTGACCTTCATGACTTAAGGTAATGATGGTCTGACCTTCATGTCTTAAGGTAATGATGGACTGACCTTCATGTCTTAAGGTAATGATGGACTGACCTTCATGTCTTAAGGTAATGATGGTCTGACCTTCATGTCTTAAGGTAATGATGGACTGACCTTCATGTCTTAAGGTAATGATGGTCTGACCTTCATGTCTTAAGGTAATGATGGTCTGACCTTCATGTCTTAAGGTAATGATGGTCTGTATTTTCTCTTTGCTTATTTGAGCTGTTCTTGACATAATATGGACTTGGTCTTTTACCAAATTTGGCTATATTCTGTAACCCCTCTACCTTGTCACAACACAACTGATTGGCTAAAACACACAAAGAAGGAAAGAAATTCCACAAATGAACTTTTAAGAAGGCACACCTGTTTATTTAATGCGTTCCAGGTGACTACCTCATGAAGCTGGTTGAGAGAATGCCAAGAGTGTGCAAAGCTGTCATCAAGGCAAAGGGTGGCTACTTTGAAGAAACTCAAATCTAAAATATATTTTGATTTGTTGAACACTTTTTTGGTTACTAGAGGATTCCATGTGTGTTATTTCATTGTTATGATGTCTTCACTATTATTCTGCAATGTAGAATATAGTACAAATTAAGAAAAAACATTGAATGAGTAGGTGTTCTAAAACTCTTGACCGGTAGTGTATACAGTGCCTTGCGAAAGTATTCGGCCCCCTTGAACTTTGCGACCTTTTGCCACATTTCAGGCTTCAAACATAAAGATATAAAACTGTATTTTTTTGTGAAGAATCAACAACAAGTGGGACACAATCATGAAGTGGAACGACATTTATTGGATATTTCAAACTTTTTTAACAAATCAAAAACTGAAAAATTGGGCGTGCAAAATTATTCAGCCCCTTTACTTTCAGTGCAGCAAACTCTCTCCAGAAGTTCAGTGAGGATCTCTGAATGATCCAATGTTGACCTAAATGACTAATGATGATAAATACAATCCACCTGTGTGTAATCAAGTCTCCGTATAAATGCACCTGCACTGTGATAGTCTCAGAGGTCCGTTAAAAGCGCAGAGAGCATCATGAAGAACAAGGAACACACCAGGCAGGTCCGAGATACTGTTGTGAAGAAGTTTAAAGCCGGATTTGGATACAAAAAGATTTCCCAAGCTTTAAACATCCCAAGGAGCACTGTGCAAGCGATAATATTGAAATGGAAGGAGTATCAGACCACTGCAAATCTACCAAGACCTGGCCGTCCCTCTAAACTTTCAGCTCATACAAGGAGAAGACTGATCAGAGATGCAGCCAAGAGGCCCATGATCACTCTGGATGAACTGCAGAGATCTACAGCTGAGGTGGGAGACTCTGTCCATAGGACAACAATCAGTCGTATATTGCACAAATCTGGCCTTTATGGAAGAGTGGCAAGAAGAAAGCCATTTCTTAAAGATATCCATAAAAAGTGTTGTTTAAAGTTTGCCACAAGCCACCTGGGAGACACACCAAACATGTGGAAGAAGGTGCTCTGGTCAGATGAAACCAAAATTGAACTTTTTGGCAACAATGCAAAATGTTATGTTTGGCGTAAAAGCAACACAGCTGAACACACCATCCCCACTGTCAAACATGGTGGTGGCAGCATCATGGTTTGGGCCTGCTTTTCTTCAGCAGGGACAGGGAAGATGGTTAAAATTGATGGGAAGATGGATGGAGCCAAATACAGGACCATTCTGGAAGAAAACCTGATGGAGTCTGCAAAAGACCTGAGACTGGGACGGAGATTTGTCTTCCAACAAGACAATGATCCAAAACATAAAGCAAAATCTACAATGGAATGGTTCAAAAATGAACATATCCAGGTGTTAGAATGGCCAAGTCAAAGTCCAGACCTGAATCCAATCGAGAATCTGTGGAAAGAACTGAAAACTGCTGTTCACAAATGCTCTCCATCCAACCTCACTGAGCTCGAGCTGTTTTGCAAGGAGGAATGGGAAAAAATGTCAGTCTCTCGATGTGCAAAACTGATAGAGACATACCCCAAGCGACTTACAGCTGTAATCGCAGCAAAAGGTGGCGCTACAAAGTATTAACTTAAGGGGGCTGAATAATTTTGCACGCCCAATTTTTCAGTTTTTGATTTGTTAAAAAAGTTTGAAATATCCAATAAATACGGTTCCACTTCATGATTGTGTCCCACTTGATGTTGATTCTTCACAAAAAAATACAGTTTTATATCTTTATGTTTGAAGCCTGACATTGTCAAAAGGTCGCAAAGTTCAAGGGGGCCGAATACTTTCGCAAGGCACTGTATATATATATATATATTTAAATGATTTTTTAATTTCTTTCTCTCCTCTCTGTTGACTGAGAAAGGACAGTTCTGAACGGCTCTCCATGAAAGTCGTCACTGAACGCCAAGGACACCAACCGGTAACACGAGACTGTAATGAACAGGTGAAAACCTCACAGACGATAACGTTGAATGGGTCTGTTACCATTGTGACGCTCAAGCTAGGAATGGTCCAGGGCAATGCGTGGCGAATGGTCCCGTTCACTGCTATGGTTGAACTGCAATGAATTCTCAACTGGAGGGTAGAACCAATGAAGATACATGTGTTGTTGCGGGTGTAAGTTAGCTTGAGGAATAGGAGATCAAAGCCTCTGAGAAACAGTAGTGTGTTTCCATTGAATACACCTCTGATAAACAGTAATGTGTTTCCATTGAATACACCTCTGAGAAACAGTAGTGTGTTTCCATTGAATACACCTCTGATAAACAGTAATGTGTTTCCATTGAATACACCTCTGAGAAACAGTAGTGTGTTTCCATTGAATACACCTCTGATAAACAGTAATGTGTTTCCATTGAATACACCTCTGAGAAACAGTAGTGTGTTTCCATTGAATACACCTCTGAGAAGCAGTAATGTGTTTCCATTGAATACACCTCTGATAAGCAGTAGTGTTTCCATTGAATACACCTCTGAGAAACAGTAGTGTGTTTCCATTGAATACACCTCTGATAAGCAGTAATGTGTTTCCATTGAATACACCTCTGATAAACAGTAGTGTGTTTCCATTGAATACACCTCTGATAAACAGTAATGTGTTTCCATTGAATACACCTCTGAGAAACAGTAGTGTGTTTCCATTGAATACACCTCTGATAAACAGTAATGTGTTTCCATTGAATACACCTCTGAGAAACAGTAGTGTGTTTCCATTGAATACACCTCTGATAAACAGTAATGTGTTTCCATTGAATACACCTCTGAGAAACAGTAGTGTGTTTCCATTGAATACACCTCTGATAAACAGTAATGTGTTTCCATTGAATACACCTCTGAGAAACAGTAGTGTGTTTCCATTGAATACACCTCTGAGAAGCAGTAATGTGTTTCCATTGAATACACCTCTGATAAGCAGTAGTGTTTCCATTGAATACACCTCTGAGAAACAGTAGTGTGTTTCCATTGAATACACCTCTGATAAGCAGTAATGTGTTTCCATTGAATACACCTCTGATAAACAGTAGTGTGTTTCCATTGAATACACCTCTGATAAACAGTAATGTGTTTCCATTGAATACACCTCTGAGAAACAGTAGTGTGTTTCCATTGAATACACCTCTGAGAAACAGTAGTGTTTCCATTGAATACACCTCTGAGAAACAGTAGTGTGTTTCCATTGAATACACCTCTGAGAAACAGTAGTGTGTTTCCATTGAATACACCTCTGAGAAACAGTAGTGTGTTTCCATTGAATACACCTCTGATAAACAGTAGTGTGTTTCCATTGAATACACCTCTGAGAAACAGTAATGTGTTTCCATTGAATACACCTCTGATAAACAGTAATGTGTTTCCATTGAATACACCTCTGATAAACAGTAATGTGTTTCCATTGAATACACCTCTGAGAAACAGTAGTGTGTTTCCATTGAATACACCTCTGAGAAACAGTAGTGTGTTTCCATTGAATACACCTCTGATAAGCAGTAGTGTTTCCATTGAATACACCTCTGATAAACAGTAATGTGTTTCCATTGAATACACCTCTGAGAAACAGTAATGTGTTTCCATTGAATACACCTCTGATAAACAGTAGTGTGTTTCCATTGAATACACCTCTGAGAAACAGTAGTGTGTTTCCATTGAATACACCTCTGAGAAACAGTAATGTGTTTCCATTGAATACACCTCTGAGAAACAGTAATGTGTTTCCATTGAATACACCTCTGATAAACAGTAGTGTGTTTCCATTGAATACACCTCTGATAAGCAGTAGTGTTTCCATTGAATACACCTCTGATAAGCAGTAATGTGTTTCCATTGAATACACCTCTGATAAGCAGTAGTGTTTCCATTGAATACACCTCTGATAAGCAGTAATGTGTTTCCATTGAATACACCTCTGATAAGCAGTAGTGTTTCCATTGAATACACCTCTGATAAGCAGTAGTGTTTCCATTGAATACACCTCTGATAAGCAGTAATGTGTTTCCATTGAATACACCTCTGAGAAACAGTAGTGTGTTTCCATTGAATACACCTCTGAGAAACAGTAGTGTGTTTCCATTGAATACACCTCTGATAAACAGTAGTGTGTTTCCATTGAATACACCTCTGAGAAACAGTAGTGTGTTTCCATTGAATACACCTCTGAGAAACAGTAGTGTGTTTCCATTGAATACACCTCTGAGAAACAGTAGTGTGTTTCCATTGAATACACCTCTGATAAGCAGTAATGTGTTTCCATTGAATACACCTCCGAGAAACAGTAGTGTGTTTCCATTGAATACACCTCTGAGAAACAGTAATGTGTTTCCATTGAATACACCTCTGACAGCTCATAGATCATATCTTAAACTCTCTTTATTCTATGTCTTGAATGTTTACATCCTCTGTTCACTTTAAATACAATTAATTAATTCAGTATCATGCTCGAACCAGATGTAATGTCCAGTATCATGCCCAGCCCGAACCAGATGTAATGTCCAGTATCATGACCGAACCAGATGTAATGTCCAGTATCATGACCGAACCAGATGTAATGTCCAGTATCATGACCGAACCAGATGTAATGTCCAGTATCATGACCGAACCAGATGTAATGTCCAGTATCATGCCCAGCCCAATCCAGATGTAATGTCCAGTATCATGACCGAACCAGATGTAATGTCCAGTATCATGCCCAGCCCAATCCAGATGTAATGTCCAGTATCATGACCGAACCAGATGTAATGTCCAGTATCATGCCCAGCCCAATCCAGATGTAATGTCCAGTATCATGCCCAGCCCAATCCAGATGTAATGTCCAGTATCATGACCGAACCAGATGTAATGTCCAGTATCATGACCGAACCAGATGTAATGTCCAGTATCATGACCGAACCAGATGTAATGTCTATGGCACACCATTTGGTAAGCCCTCTAGTGGTGCTTTCTAGTGAATTAGTAGAAGAGCTTCACAAATCATTATGTGTAATGTGTATGATGTTAACCTATTGAATGGAACACAATGGAGCCGACAGTAGAGTCACATCCCATCTGGGGCCATGTGCATCAAACGTAGGACTGCTGATTTAGGATCAGTTTGGTCTTTTATATATATTTATATCCTAGATCAGCACTCCTACCCTGTCCTTCAGATTAACCTCTTCATACTGACCTACTTTTACTTCCTTCTTCTAGTCTCTGCCAAAGGATTAGATTTGGAACTATGTTTGGGGGCAAACAATCGGCTTCAAATGTAGAAATCCTGGAAGGAGTGGGCAGAGATTGGGCTCATGGGCCTAACCTGTTACGCCTACATTGGCACTGCTCAGGCCAAGGCCTTTCAGCTGGAATGAAAATAATACGAAATGTAATTCAGAAATCGCTCTCTAGTGATTTCTTGTGGCGGGCCTGGGTGCATGCACACTGACTCAGGTCGCCAGCTGGACGGTGTTTCCTCCGACACATTGGTGCAGCTGGCTTCCGGGTTAAGCGAGCATTGTGTCAAGAAGCAGTGCAGCTTGGCGGGGTCGTGTGTTGGAGGACGCATGGTTCTCGACCTTCACCTTAGACCGCTGCGCCACTCGTGAGTCCTGTCTGTAGATGTTTTTGACCTCTCCCAAGGTAACCGTTGAGAAAAACAACACATTCACATGATTGGCATTAGTGTGCAATTATAATGACCCCCGGAGCTCTACTCATGTTTCATACTGTCCACAGGGAGTCCTGCTTGTTTAAAGTCTCTATGATGTTAACAAAAGGTGATGTTGGGGAGCCTAAGTGCTGTTCAGCTGCAGGAGCTGCTTTGATGAGGAAACACCTGTTATCACCAGTAACACCTGCAGCCGCTAGCAGCCCACACCATAGAACTAGAATCACATTACATCACCATAGAACTAGAATCACATTACATCACCATAGAACTAGAATCACATTACATCACCATAGAACTAGAATCACATTACGTCACCGTAGAACTAGAATCACATTACATCACCGTAGAACTAGAATCACATTACATCACCGTATAACTGGAATCACATTACATCACCATAGAACTAGAATCACATTACATCACCGTAGAACTAGAATCACATTACATCACCATAGAACTAGAATCACATTACATCACCATAGAACTAGAATCACATTACATCACCATAGAACTAGAATCACATTACGTCACCGTAAAACTAGAATCACATTACGTCACCATAGAACTAGAATCACATTACATCACCATAGAACTAGAATCACATTACATCACCATAGAACTAGAATCACATTACATCACCATAGAACTAGAATCACATTACATCACCATAGAACTAGAATCACATTACATCACCATAGAACTAGAATCACATTACATCACCATAGAACTAGAATCACATTACGTCACCATAGAACTAGAATCACATTACATCACCATAGAACTAGAATCACATTACATCACCATAGAACTAGAATCACATTACGTCACCGTAAAACTAGAATCACATTACATCACCGTAGAACTAGAATCACATTACATCACCGTAGAACTAGAATCACATTACATCACCGTAGAACTAGAATCACATTACATCACCGTAGAACTGGAATCACATTACATCACCATAGAACTAGAATCACATTACGTCACCATAGAACTAGAATCACATTACGTCACCGTAAAACTAGAATCACATTACATCACCATAGAACTAGAATCACATTACATCACCATAGAACTAGAATCACATTACGTCACCGTAGAACTAGAATCACATTACATCACCGTAAAACTAGAATCACATTACGTCACCATAGAACTAGAATCACATTACGTCACCGTAAAACTAGAATCACATTACATCACCATAGAACTAGAATCACATTACGTCACCGTAGAACTAGAATCACATTACATCACCATAGAACTAGAATCACATTACATCACCATAGAACTAGAATCACATTACGTCACCGTAAAACTAGAATCACATTACATCACCATAGAACTAGAATCACATTACATCACCATAGAACTAGAATCACATTACATCACCATAGAACTAGAATCACATTACGTCACCATAGAACTAGAATCACATTACGTCACCATAGAACTAGAATCACATTACATCACCATAGAACTAGAATCACATTACATCACCGTAGAACTAGAATCACATTACATCACCGTAGAACTAGAATCACATTACATCACCATAAAACTGGAATCACATTACATCACCATAGAACTAGAATCACATTACATCACCATAGAACTAGAATCACATTACATCACCATAGAACTAGAATCACATTACATCACCATAGAACTAGAATCACATTACGTCACCATAGAACTAGAATCACATTACGTCACCGTAAAACTAGAATCACATTACATCACCATAGAACTAGAATCACATTACGTCACCGTAGAACTAGAATCACATTACGTCACCGTAAAACTAGAATCACATTACGTCACTGTAGAACTAGAATCACATTACATCACCGTAGAACTAGAATCACATTACATCACCGTAGAACTAGAATCACATTACATCACCGTAGAACTAGAATCACATTACGTCACCGTAGAACTAGAATCACATTACGTCACTGTAGAACTAGAATCACATTACATCACCGTAGAACTAGAATCACATTACGTCACCGTAGAACTAGAATCACATTACGTCACTGTAGAACTAGAATCACATTACATCACCGTAGAACTAGAATCACATTACGTCACTGTAGAACTAGAATCACATTACATCACCGTAGAACTAGAATCACATTACATCACCGTAGAACTAGAATCACATTACGTCACTGTAGAACTAGAATCACATTACATCACCGTAGAACTAGAATCACATTACGTCACCGTAGAACTAGAATCACATTACATCACCATAGAACTAGAATCACATTACATCACCATAGAACTAGAATCACATTACATCACCATAGAACTAGAATCACATTACATCACCATAGAACTAGAATCACATTACATCACCATAGAACTAGAATCACATTACATCACCATAGAACTAGAATCACATTACGTCACCGTAGAACTAGAATCACATTACATCACCATAGAACTAGAATCACATTACATCACCATAGAACTAGAATCACATTACGTCACCGTAGAACTAGAATCACATTACATCACCATAGAACTAGAATCACATTACATCACCATAGAACTAGAATCACATTACATCACCATAGAACTAGAATCACATTACATCACCATAGAACTAGAATCACATTACATCACCATAGAACTAGAATCACTGATTCTTGTTCTTTTTTTCTTATACAAGTTAACAAAATCAATGAAAACTAAATCAATAGAGCGCTTCCTTTTATACATCACAATCACCATTGTACCGTTTCTATTTTTTACATTGCAAACTAAACAGAGAAAAAAAAATATTTTCTCTCCACAATCACTAGAACAAATTCATTCTTCTTGTCTTCCAAAGAACTGCATAATTGTTGGCCATGTAGTTGAAAATGTCCCAATTTGACTAAAGAAAGTGTTAGCTGAGGCCTGTGTAACTTGGCTAGAAGTCATGTATGTTGCTTGTTTCCTCCAGACAGAGATGCTGGCCTGCTACTCTTTTAGATATTCCAACTAGCAGAACCTTGGCTAGAAGTCATGTATGTTGCTTGTTTCCTCCAGACAGAGATGCTGGCCTGCTACTCTTTTGCAGATATTCCAACTAGCAGAACCTTGGCTAGAAGTCATGTATGCTGCTTGTTTCCTCCAGACAGAGATGCTGGCCTGCTACTCTTTTGCAGATATTCCAACTAGCAGAACACGTCATTATGACGCAACCAGGATCTTCTTGGATTTACCCATCAATGGAGAAAGATGACTTCAGGACTGATATTGTAATATCAAACACCACAGATATCAATACGGTTATCTGAAGTCTAAACAGAGACTTTTGTTTCATGTTTGGCTAAGGCTGAGCAGTTCACTCAACATTCTCTATTATTAATTATGAATGAAATAAGAGCCCAGACATGACAGTCTACTCTGTTCTCCTAGTTGAAGTGTGTATTTGTGTATGGTTTAGTACCTTCAGGGGGAGAATACCAGTACGTTATACTTAACTGGACGTCATTTGCTGTGAAATATTTGTAATACCTGGCCACTACCAGCCTATGCTGTTGATTCATCTACATATGATTTTTTAATACCTGGCCACTACCAGCCTATGCTGTTGATTCATCTACATATGATTTTTTAATGCCTGGCCACTACCAGCCTATGCATCTACAGATGATGTTTTAATGCCTGGCCACTACCAGCCTATGCTGTTGATTCATCTACAGATGATTTTTTTAATGCCTGGCCACTACCAGCCTATGCTGTTGATTCATCTACAGATTATGTTTTAATGCCTGGCCTCTACCAGCCTATGCTGTTGATTCATCTACAGATGATTTTTTTAATGCCTGGCCTCTACCAGCCTATGCTGTTGATTCATCTACAGATGTTTATGTTGTAAATACATACAAGGCCTAAACCCGAACCGAACCTATGGGCAGCAACCCACCAGGTTTATTACACCTGTAATAAAATACCAGATTGGTCTGCAGTCACACTGACAGGATGCATTTGCCTGACCTCTGACCTCTATTATTAGGACAGCTTTGATTGGATGTAGAAAGAGGTCATTGGCCCTGTTTGAATAATTAACGTGATCTGATAGATGACCAATCAAGGCATGTCCATGTCAGACTAGTGAATACTTCAGAGAAAGGAAGGATGCAGGTTT
This sequence comes from Oncorhynchus mykiss, assembly GCF_013265735.2. Lineage (NCBI taxonomy): Eukaryota > Metazoa > Chordata > Actinopteri > Salmoniformes > Salmonidae > Oncorhynchus > Oncorhynchus mykiss. The sequence goes on from NC_048579.1 coordinate 69,905,164, forward strand.
TCATTCAGGGCCTTTATAGGAAATGGAGCATGCTGTTTCTTAATGAGTGATCTACTGCCATCTATTGGTCAGTTCCTTCAATGGCAGCCAAGTGCCAGTGCCTTATTCACTATATTGTGAAGCACAACGACCTGTGGCTAAATATGTTGTAATTTGACAAAACGAAGTGTCATTGCTCAGAGCTAGATATACAATACTATATTTGCAGGTGAAAAATCTGTGTGAGAAATACGAGTTGCACGGAAAGCAGCTGGACATTTTCACTTTTTTATTACAAAGGTTGTGGATGTCTAGAGAGAAACCCTGTTTGTCCCATAACATACATACAGGCTGTAGTAAGCACGGTGAAAATAACAATGTGTTGTAATGTTAGAAAAGGTTCCCTACAAAGCAGTGGACGGATAACTACAGAAACTAGCAGTGTAATTATTATTTTATGATAAGAAGCGGCATTAAATTAAACATTTCAATGTTTTGAAGTAATAATTAAAAACATATGAATACAATATACAAAAATAATTCCTGGTTTAAAAAAAAAGAGAGATTTCTGTACATGAACAACACATCTACAGCAGTGGAGGCCTCTGACTGGAGGACGGCTCATAACGGCCAGAACAGAGCAAATGGAATGGTATCAAACACATGTAAGCCATGTGTGATGTATTTGATACCATTCCAGATTCCGCTCCGGTCATTACCATGAGCCCGTCCTCCCCAGTTAAGGTGCCACCAACCTCCTGTATTCTACAGTTCAAGTAGATGATCAGCACCCTTTGGTGTAATGTAACTTTTCCTCAATTACTCCCCCCCAAAAAATATTCCAGAGGCCAAACTCTAATGCATTAAATACAGTACTTTGATATTTCACTCTAGTCTCCAGTATACACCGCTGGATAACTAAGTCATTCAAGTATCTTGTAACATCATCAAATCATTTCACATTTAGTTTTCACCTGGCATGTGGTGCCGTGAGCACATACACATTGACAGAGAGCGATGCTGGCATGTGGTGGCGTGAGCACATACACATTGACAGAGAGCGATGCTGGCATTTGGTGTTATTCTTAAAGCCCAACAATTGGAAACCTGTAAACCACATGAGTGTTGTACAAATACAGAACCCTTTGGAGTGGCCAAGATGCCAGTCTTTGTACCAAAAACCCTGGCAGCCATTTTGTAGGCCTTAAGCTCACCAATGTGTTGCTGTGACAGCTTAAAGGAGAACTCCACCCAAAACATTTTGGACTATATCAACAATGGACTAATGAAACACATAGCAAAATATCGTTTTTGGGTGGAGTTTAAGTTAAAACCTAATTTACACAGTGAAAACCAGTGGTTTTTAAACCTCTCTTAGAGCCAGGTCAGTTACACGCTAGAAGTGCAACCGAGAAGCGTATCGATATCTCTTCGACGTCATGACTTATTACCAACACCAGTTTCTGAAATGTGTCATCATGGGAAACCTTTCAGCTTCCACAGATATCATTCACCTATGATCAACTGTTTTCCCTTTTCCTACGGATACCGTTTTTACAGAATCCCTCCAGAGCCAGCGAAACTCAACAATCAGAAGTATATTCTTAAATACTTAGTGCTAAAAGTAGAGTAACATCATCAGAATTGTTACTCAACAGATATATTAGTTAATATATAAATAACGTTGGGATATAATAAAGTCATGGGTGGAGCGATTACCAAGGTAGCTCAATCTTTCTATGGAAGATGGACTAGAAAAATAAATATGAGTGGTACCTAACTCCCACCACAGGAGGGCACTAAAACAAAAGACGACAACACTGCTTCCCTGTGTCCTCTGATAGTTATCGGTGTCCCACAGTCCAATCATGAGGAACTCGAGGGTGAAGTTTCCCCTAGGATCAGCTTCCCTTCCCCCAATCCTAACCTTAACCATTAGTGGGGAAACTGCAAACTGGCCCAAAATCAGAGTCTAGGGGCAACTTCGCCCTACATGATGAGGCACTTAAAGGAGGTATCGTATAGACTAGCATTCATTCATAAGGCGAAGCACCAGTGGTATGAAAGCAACACAGTTCGGTCATACAGAAAAGATACCCTGAGAGTCAGAGCGTGGGGACTAAAGCCAAAGCTAGCGCAGTCAGAGCACGTTTAGCCGGAGAGCAACATTTGTCCATTCCTCTCAGGCCACTAGGCAGTCTTTCAGGTTATAGCTAACAGCCACTGCCACTCTAAAAGGTCCCCAGACTTCTAATTGGTCAGTGGTTGGCTGATGTCCAGCCTCCTCTGGGCGGAGCCTCGTCGGCGGGCCACGGGGGTTGTGGTGGCCATTCCCAGGGTCCCTGGCGTCTGGAAGAAGGCCTTGGAGCCACCGCCAGCTGCCGCCTCCTCCTTGGGAGTCTGTGGTGTCTGTGGAGGAGAGGCAAGAGAGTGAGGCCCTGAAACCACACAGTTTAAGGAAAGCTGCCTCTGCCGAGCATCTCACTACAGATGAATAATCAACTCTGGCAGTAGAGTATCACTGTGACAGTATTCCATCTACCCCTCACCCCCTCTTCCAAATACCAGCCTTATAAAATACCACTCAATTCAATTCTAAGAAACAATGTTTTCCAGCGAAGGACACATTTCAGCTTGAACGGGGGGGGGGGCCCTGCGAAACCTAGCTATGCATTTCTAAGCAGAGCAAGCGAACCACCTGTTGGAAACAGACCACTTGTATACAGTCTTCATTCCATCAATGTTAGGAGGGGGAGTGCATAGCAGGGATGGGAGACCGTGTGCTGATTCATTTGTTATGGCTGAACACGTTGGCTCGTCCAATCATTAATAATGTCCCTTCATTTTGCGCCAAGAGTCTAACGAGTGAGCTTGTGTCCCAAATGGTACCCTAATCCCTACATAATGCACTACTTTAGACAAAAGTCCTATGGGCTCTGGTCAAAGATAGTGAGTTATAGCTATAGGGAATAGAGTCCAATTTAGGATGCAACCGGAGTCTGAGAAGTGTCTTCTCGAGGCACAGAGTGATGTCATCAGAGCTATGTTGGGGAGTTTAATTGTCTTTTAATGACCAAAAGATGAATGAACTCTGCTGAGGTGAAAAAAGCTATATTTTCCCTTTCGGGGATAATCTAAAGCAAACAAAAGCTGAACTGCTGTGGAGTAGTTAAAACATGATAAACGGAGTTTGATGGTGGCATTTCCAGTGTTTGTCTGCTACACAAAAGGTCATACATCATGTGACCGGATTTAACTGCTTTCCAAATATAATCTGATCCTTGTGAAGTGGTTAAGGCACGGTCTGTCTGTCTTCCTGCCTGTCTGTCTATCTATCTTCCTGCCGGTCTGTCTGTCTATCTATCTTCCTGCCTGTCTTCCTGCCGGTCTATCTATCGTCCCGCCTGTCTGTCTATCTTCCTGCCTGTCTGTCCATCTATCTTTCTGTCCATCTATCGTCCTGCCTGTCTATCTATCTATCTTCCCGCCTGTCTGTCTATCTATCTATCTTCCCGCCTGTCTGTCTGTCTGTCTGTCTGTCTGTCTGTCTATCTTCCCGCCTGTCTGTCTGTCTGTCTATCTATCTTCCCGCCTGTCTGTCTATCTTCCCGCCTGTCTGTCTGTCTATCTTCCCACCTGTCTGTCTGTCTGTCTATCTTCCCGCCTGTCTGTCTGTCTGTCTGTCTGTCTGTCTTCCCGCCTGTCTGTCTGTCTGTCTGTCTGTCTATCTTCCCGCCTGTCTGTCTGTCTGTCTGTCTATCTTCCCGCCTGTCTGTCTGTCTGTCTGTCTATCTTCCCGCCTGTCTGTCTGTCTGTCTGTCTGTCTATCTTCCCGCCTGTCTGTCTGTCTGTCTATCTTCCCGCCTGTCTGTCTGTCTGTCTATCTTCCCGCCTGTCTGTCTGTCTGTCTGTCTGTCTATCTTCCCGCCTGTCTGTCTGTCTGTCTATCTTCCCGCCTGTCTGTCTATCTTCCCGCCTGTCTGTCTGTCTTCCTGCCGGTCTATCTATCTATCTATCTTCCTTCCTGTCTGTCTGTCTTCCTGCCTATCTCACCTGTGCCTCTGTCTGGATGAAGGTCAGAGACGGCCTGGTCTCCAAGGGAGAATGTGGAGGTATGGGTGCCGACCCGAACAGCGGGTGCTGCTCTGGACTGGAGAGGGCCGGCGCCACTGCCCCCCCATTGAACTCCGGGGCTCCGGCCACTGTGTAGGGCCCGGCGGATCCCACCACGAAGCAGGCGGGGGACATCATGGTGGACATGTTGAAATTGAGATTGGCATCGCCCCGGTTGGCCATGAGTGGGTAGGGGGAGAGGGTGGAGGAGGACACAAGGACATAGGGCAGGGTGCCAGCAGGTAGAGTCAGGCCGCCTGTCGTCTGACCAGCAGAGAGGAGGAAGTTGAGACTGTTGAGACCTGGAGGGGAGAGGGGTGAATGAGGATGAGTCATCTGTGAAAAATGGCACCCTATTCCCCATTTAGTGCACTATTTTTGACCAGCGCCCTATGGAACCATGAGGAGGGGGAGTAGACATCGCTTGAACCAACAGGAGACGAGGTGCAGCCAAAAATCACAAGAACATAGAAAAATAGGCGTGATCATCACTCACAATGCCTTTATCCTTGAAAGACTACAAATCCCTACATGGGACTGAGGTAGACAACAAGTCTATCAGCACTACCTGTACAGTCCAATATCCATCCTGGCACAGAGTCTAAGGTCATGTTTCAGAGACGCAAACTAAAAAAAATGATGCTAGTGTGGATAAGAGACATTAACCGAGCAACACTGCAACACTGACTGACTGGCACAGAGTTGTTTTTAACATAGCATACCTGCAGAGTTAGGCACATAGAGGTAGTGTGAAGGCCGGACCAGGTTGTTGTGGGGGCTCTGTCTGCCCACCTCCCCGTCTCTGAGGACTCTCAATAGGGCCTCTTCCCTGACTAGCCCCCCTGGGTGTCCTAGGGAGCTGGTCTTTGGGCTGGTGGTCATCTGACAGCTGTTTCCCTCCACACTCCTTCCCTCCACTCTCCTTCTCTAGGAAAATAAAAACAAGAGACATTTTGAGAGGAGTAGAGTGAAGTTGCCCCTAGATGCTGATCTTGGGTCAGTTTTGTATTTCCCCCACTAATAATTATGGTTAGGATTGAGGAAGGGAAGCTGATCCTAGAAATATACCTACATTTTTAGAGAAAAGGGTTCTTCAGCTGTCCCCATAGGAGAACCCTTTTTGGTTCCCGGTAGAACCCTCTGCACGGGTATAGCCTGTAGAACCCTGTAAGGTTCTAGATGGCACATTTGCATTCTAAGAGTGTAGGGAAACTTCCCCCCGGAGCCCGATGCGTGTGAAAAGGAAGATCAAATCAAACTTTATTTGTAAAGTGCGCCGAGTACAACAATAATAAACAGCTAGTAGCAGCAGTGTACAAAAGGGAGGGGGGGGTCCTAGGCCCCAGTGATGTACTGGGCCGTGCGCACTACCCTCTGTAGCGCCTCACGGTCAGATGCCGAACCGTTTCCATACTAGGTGGTGATGCAACCGGTCAGGATGCTCTCGATGGTGCAGCTGTAGAACTTTTTGAGGATCTGGGGACCCATGCCAAATCGTCTCCTGAGGGGGAAAAGGTGTTGTCGTGCCCTCTTCACGACTGTCTTGGTGTGTTCGGACCATGATAGTTGGTTGGTGATGTGGAAACCAAGGCACTTGAAACTCTACACTAGTTAATGGGGGCCTGTTCGGCCCGCCTTTTCCTGTAGTCCACGATCAGCTCCTATTCTTCAGTTTTTAATGTGACCCTCCCACAGCCCAATGCTGCAGCGCTCCCTAGTGCATCCCATAATTAATTTATGATGAGCTTTGATCACATTTCCCTCTCAAATAATGAACCATGAAATTGCATGGCTCATCTACAAAAATGATAGCTCTGTTTTGCTAATTTTTCAAGCACAAATAACGTGAACTGCTACGCTTCCTCTGCAGAGGATTTTGTGACTGCTTCAGGTGAATGTACCAGACTACTGGTAGGTAAGAAATACTGTGGATTTGAGCACACCTACCATGACTTCTCTCGCTCCTCAATTTGAATGGAAGTGAGAGGCTGAGATGAATAGTCTGGGGTTTTGTACAATTACAAATATCACATGCATCACCAAAATGATAATGCCATTGTGTTTAATTACAACTTGGAATCCCTTTATCCTGGTCAGGGAGCATGCAGTGATTCAGATTTTAATTTAATGCTTCGCTTTCGGGAATCATTAAGATTTTCTGCATTTTCTGAATGAAATCACAGCATGTATGACGATGAAATATACTGAAATAATGTCGTCCTCTACTACTTCAATGTCTTCATAATGTCGTCCTCTACTACTACAATGTCTTCATAATGTCGTCCTCTACTACTACAATGTCTTCATAATGTCGTCCTCTACTACTTCAATGTCTTCATAATGTCGTCCTCTACTACTTCAATGTCTTCATAATGTCGTCCTCTACTACTTCAATGTCTTCATAATGTCGTCCTCTACTACTTCAATGTCTTCATAATGTCGTCCTCTACTACTTCAATGTCTCCATAATGTCGTCCTCTACTACTTCAATGTCTCCATAATGTCGTCCTCTACTACTTCAATGTCTCCATAATGTCGTCCTCTACTACTTCAATGTCTCTATAATGTCGTCCTCTACTACTTCAATGTCTCCATATCGTCGTCCTCTACTACTTCAATGTCTCTATAATGTCGTCCTCTACTACTTCAATGTCTCTATAATGTCGTCCTCTACTACTTCAATGTCTCCATATCGTCGTCCTCTACTACTTCAATGTCTCCATAATGTCGTCCTCTACTACTTCAATGTCTCCATAATGTCGTCCTCTACTACTTCAATGTCTCCATAATGTCGTCCTCTACTACTTCAATGTCTCTATAATGTCGTCCTCTACTACTTCAATGTCTTCATATCGTCGTCCTCTACTACTTCAATGTCTCCATATCGTCGTCCTCTACTACTTCAATGTCTCCATAATGTCGTCCTCTACTACTTCAATGTCTTCATAATGTCGTCCTCTACTACTACAATGTCTTCATAATGTCGTCCTCTACTACTACAATGTCTTCATAATGTCGTCCTCTACTACTTCAATGTCTTCATAATGTCGTCCTCTACTACTACAATGTCTTCATAATGTCGTCCTCTACTACTACAATGTCTTCATAATGTCGTCCTCTACTACTACAATGTCTTCATAATGTCGTCCTCTACTACTACAATGTCTTCATAATGTCGTCCTCTACTACTTCAATGTTTCCATAATGTCGTCCTCTACTACTTCAATGTCTCCATATCGTCGTCCTCTACTACTTCAATGTCTCTATAATGTCGTCCTCTACTACTTCAATGTCTCCATATCGTCGTCCTCTACTACTTCAATGTCTTCATAATGTCGTCCTCTACTACTACAATGTCTCCATAATGTCGTCCTCTACTACTTCAATGTCTCCATAATGTCGTCCTCTACTACTTCAATGTCTCTATAATGTCGTCCTCTACTACTTCAATGTCTCCATATCGTCGTCCTCTACTACTTCAATGTCTCCATATCGTCGTCCTCTACTACTTCAATGTCTCCATAATGTCGTCCTCTACTACTTCAATGTCTCCATAATGTCGTCCTCTACTACTTCAATGTCTCTATAATGTCGTCCTCTACTACTTCAATGTCTTCATAATGTCGTCCTCTACTACTTCAATGTCTTCATAATGTCGTCCTCTACTACTACAATGTCTTCATAATGTCGTCCTCTACTACTACAATGTCTTCATAATGTCGTCCTCTACTACTACAATGTCTTCATAATGTCGTCCTCTACTACTTCAATGTCTTCATAATGTCGTCCTCTACTACTACAATGTCTTCATAATGTCGTCCTCTACTACTACAATGTCTTCATAATGTCGTCCTCTACTACTACGTCTTCATAATGTCGTCCTCTACTACTTCAATGTCTTCATAATGTCGTCCTCTACTACTACAATGTCTTCATAATGTCGTCCTCTACTACTTCAATGTCTTCATAATGTCGTCCTCTACTACTACAATGTCTTCATAATGTCGTCCTCTACTACTTCAATGTCTCCATAATGTCGTCCTCTACTACTTCAATGTCTTCATAATGTCGTCCTCTACTACTTCAATGTCTCCATAATGTCGTCCTCTACTACTACAATGTCTCCATATCGTCGTCCTCTACTACTTCAATGTCTTCATAATGTCGTCCTCTACTACTTCAATGTCTCCATATCGTCGTCCTCTACTACTTCAATGTCTTCATATAGTCGTCCTCTACTACTACAATGTCTCCATAATGTCGTCCTCTACTACAACAATGTCTCCATAATGTCGTCCTCTACTACTTCAATGTCTTCATATCATCAGCAGAAGCTCTCAATTTTCTAATCAATCAGTATAATGTTGCTAAGAAACTTGAGGAAACCTCTTTTCATTATGAAGTGATCGCTGAACATAAACAGCACATTCTTCTGAGTTATGTCTTTCACCTTCACATGTAATGAACCTCACAAAATCATGGGTTGCCTCTCAAATGGCACCCTATTCCCTATATAGTGCACTACTTTTGGTCAGGGCCCATAGGGAACAGGGTGTCATTTGGGAAATAGCCGTGGAGGAAAATGAAACTCCCTCCTTGGAGAAAACATTCCCGTACGTAAACAAACCATTTGGTAATTCACTGGTCTGACCCCCCCTCATGAGATCAGGCCTGAGTCCCAAGTGGCACCCTATTCCCTACATAGTGCACTACCCTATAGACCCTGGTCTAAAGTAGTGCACTATATAGCAAATAGGGTGCCATATAGGAAGCAACACAGATACTTCCAATACACATGTTGAATTAAACCAACAGAGGACAAAGTTATGTTCTGTGATCTTTAGAGTGGGTATAAATGGAGTGTCCAGACAGACAGGCAGTTCTGTGTGTGTGTTTGTGTGTGTGACTTCTCAGCAGTCGTATCAGTGTGTGTCACTTATAAATAACAAAAGGGCATCATTGGGAAGCTCATTATTGACAATGCATAAAGAGTGTACTGGTCACCTTGGAAACCAACCAGTGTGTTATTAAGAGTGAGGGTTATATTCAATCAGATCTGCTTTATGTGACATTGGCATAGAGATTGTTTTGGCGGTGTAAGAGGTGGAACTGCGTTAGAGCTGTGAAATCCACAAGCAGCTCACGTTATTATACCTAAAGCAGACATTGCCACTGGCTGCACAGAGTCGCATTATGAGAATCCCATGCAGCCTGGTTTACAAGACTGAACACTGATAGAACTCGTCATTATTTCTATGTAGTCCACCCTTTCTCCTTCTGAACTTTAACGTGAGTGGGACAATGATCAAGACCAATTTGACAGCGCCAATGCAGTTCCACCTCCGACACATCAGCTATGAGGGTGTCAGCTATCGCCGGTTAACACTTGATCTGATTGAATCTAGGCCTGAGACGTTACAGTGTGAGGCGTCGCTCTCCCTGACCGGTCTTATCGGTTGTCAAATCACCACGCTTCTAATTAAAAAGTTTTGTTTTTCACAACTTTCAGGGTGAGGAACCGTCTATCGTTAAGTAGTAAAACACTGAACTTCCCCTTTAAATGTGGATCATACATTACTGTGATTGGTCTAGCAGGAGGAGGATGATCTACAGTGATCTAAGGTCAGAGGTGGTCCTAGGTACAGTGTGGAAATATGGACAACAACTACCTGAAGCGTGTCAGGCTCATGGTCAGTCAGAGATCCACAGTACATCTGTGGATTTCACTTTTTCCACAAACTCACCTTTTCAGATAGCTCTGTCTCAGGTGACTCCCTCTTCTCCTCCACTCCTTCATCCTTCTTCCTCTTCTCCAGGATGTTCTCTCTGGACCTTGACCCCGGTGACCTTTGAACTTCCGTGGTCAGGCAGTCAAGCCCATCCTGCGCCTCCGGACCTCCGTACAGCATGACCACCGAGGCCTGGGACAGGCTGGGTAGATAGGCCATGTGGTGGGGATGGGGGGACAGGGGTCCCACGTATGAACCCTCTGGGTGGACGGGCACGGCCAGGGGGGCTAGGCCCGGGGAGCAGAGCAGGGAGTTGCCGTCACTGTGGGCGGGGCTCTGAAGTCCGCCGCTGGGGTGGGAGACACTGCAAAGACACAGAGGAACCAACTTAGACATATGTTTCTGTCATTCTCTCCAAGCAAATGCTCTGTAGCAGGGCTGTCAAATTCATTTCCTGGAGGGGCCGAGTGTCTGCGGGTTTTTGTTCCAATGAATGATATTAATTAGTTAGGAACTCTCTAGGTCTTAATCAGACATGGTCCTCTAGGAATTGAGTTTCACACCTTTGCATTATACTGTTTATAGAAAAAGATGGGACATTAGAATGTAGAAACATATAGTAATAAAGTCCTTAAATGCTATTTTTTCCAGAAAAACAAAACAATGTGGTGACTGTGCATTAGCCAGACCAGATTTCAACTGTAAAAAATACAACAACAAAACAATGTGGTGACTGTGCATTAGCCAGACCAGATTTCAACTGTAAAAAATACAACAACAAAACAATGTGGTGACTGTGCATTAGCCAGACCAGATTTCAACTGTAAAAAATACAACAACAAAACAATGTGGTGACTGTGCATTAGCCAGACCAGATTTACTGTAAAAAATACAACAACAAAACAATGTGGTGACTGTGCATTAGCCAGACCAGATTTACTGTAAAAAATACAACAACAAAACAATGTGGTGACTGTGCATTAGCCAGAGCAGATTTCAACTGTAAAAAATACAACAACAAAACAATGTGGTGACTGTGCATTAGCCAGAGCAGATTTACTGTAAAAAATACAACAACAAAACACTCCCTCTCAGCAGTCTGGAACCAGCAACCTTTACGACTCCTCCATCCCCACTCCAAAAACACTCATTCTCAGCAGTCTGGAACCAGCAACCTTTACGACTCCTCCATCCCCACTCCAAAACCACTCCCTCTCAGCAGTTTGGAACCAGCAACCTTTACGACTCCTCCATCCCCACTCCAAAAACCACTCCCTCTCAGCAGTCTGGAACCAGCAACCTTTACGACTCCTCCATCCCCACTCCAAAAAAAAAAACACTCCCTCTCAGCAGTCTGGAACCAGCAACCTTTACGACTCCTCCATCCCCACTCCAAAAACCACTCCCTCTCAGCAGTCTGGAACCAGCAACCTTTACGACTCCTCCATTGCCACTCCAAAAAAAAAACACTCCCTCTCAGCAGTCTGGAACCAGCAACCTTTACGACTCCTCCATCCCCACTCCAAAAAACACTTAGAGCAGCAACAGCCTCGAGACGGCTGTGGCTTGGCCACCGGTGAAATAGCCACCACATCCTTAGTAGAAATGGTCAGAAACCGAGAGGACCAGGAGACACTGCAGCCAACTCATGTAAAACATGTTAAACCAGCCTAAACAAACATCAGGGTAAGAGTAAAAACTCAAAGCCAACCATTACGAAAACCACCTTTTAGAAATGAAATGAACTGTGAGACGTGGACCAATAACAGTTTGCGGAGAGCTATTAAAGACCTATTAAAAACTCCAAGCCGGAGCCTCTGGAGCTGGTCATTTGCACGCATCACTTCCTCTAAGGGCCCAGTTTCCTGTTCCTGAGTTGCAACTAAATCACCATAGGCCATGTCTCAAATGGCCCCTTATTCACTATATAGTGCACTACTTTTGACCAGGGCACATAGGGCTCCCATAGGGCTCTGGTCAAAAGTAGTGCACTATAAAGGGTGCCATTTGGGACACCTTCATATATTTTATTCACGTGGCAGCCCTGTTGTATACCAGTGGACCTGATGTGTCATTACATTCAACCAACAAGCTAGTCCTTGGCAACAGGCAGTGTAATAGATCATGAAATGCAACACAGAAGTTGTAGATTGTTTGCAGTAAATCTAAGGTTATTACCACTGGATGGCGTATGAAAAGTGATGGCGTGATTAGGAACAGGATTGGTAGCAGCCTGGGATGTTTGGTGTGTGTGTGTGTGTGTGAGCCTCCTTCCGTGTGTGTTCTACTTACCCTGTAACAGAGGTTCCAAACTGCAGCCGGCACACAGCGCTGTTGCTCACACAACTTCTGGAATAGTCCACTGACTGGGGAAGCAGACCTGGACAGAACCGAGGGAGACGTGAGTTAATTACATTTACAGGTATTACTTTATTTGAATGGTCCCAAATAGATGGTTGGTAGATGTTCAGCTAACTAGCTGCTTGCCCTTAACCTTATCCTAGTCTTACCCCGACCTGTAACCCTAGCATATCAACAGATTAGTAGTTGGTTGACAGTTGACAGCTATGTGCTCTAACCCACATCACAACTGGTTCATTGGGAACCAGTTGTGATGTGAGCGGTCTGTCCTGACTCCTTACCCGTGACCTCTCTGCGTGGGCTGCTGGGCGCCGAGTTGACACGGCGTTGGCTGGCCACGGAGGTGGGCACCACATTGAAGGAGGCATGGCGTGCCAGCTTCTGTTTCCTGCCGCCCGGAAGAGCGATGGCCTCCGGAAGAGCGATGGCCTCCGGAAGAGCGATGGCCTCCGGAAGAGCGATGGCCTCCGGAAGAGCGATGGCCTCCGGAAGAGCGATGGCCGCCACAGCCTCTGAGTCCTCTGTTGAAAAACAGAGTGGTCAGTGAGTTCTGTGTGTCAGTAGGAGTAGGGTGAAGTTGCCCCTAGACACTGATCTTGGGGCAGTTTATCATTTTCCACACTAATAGTTAAGGCTAGGACAGGAGGAGAGGAAGCTGATCCTAGATCTGTGCCTAGGGGAAATTCATCCCAGAGCGTGTTAGTCTTGGTCAGTAGACAGGTTTATGAGTAGTTTTAGTAGAAGACAGTTCCATTATAAATGTATAATGCATCCATTTCCATTCACTGTAATATTGTTTTATAGATGGTCTCCCTATGTACTGAGCTGATGCCCTTCTGAACCAACATGGGAGTGATGTTATTTACCACCGAGGACCACTGTGTGAAAAGTGTTTTAATGAATGCTTTTAAGTGCTATCCTATGTGGATCCACATCTGGCTGTATTATTCACTACCCAAATCATTTCAATTCAATCTTACCATGTCTGCTGTGGAAGTCTGCCGGGCCGATCCACTTGAACGCAGGCTTCCTCCCCCTCTCCTCCCGGACGTGGACCTTCTTGATCAATCCCAGACTCGTCAGGACGTTGGCGATGTCATACAGCCGCCGCACCTTAGCTGAAGACAGATTTGAATCAGATTCGAACAACACAGTAAAAAGGCCAATGGGAGGGATGTCTGGAGGTGACGTTGCCCCTAGACACTGATCTTGGGTCAGTTTTGCACCTTCCCCACTAATGTTTAAGGTTAGGATTATTAGAGGAGAAGTTGATCCTAGACCTGTACTAGGGGAAACTTCAACCTGCAGCTATTTGGTGGCTGGGTTGTGATCATTAGGCCCCAAAGGGAAGACACTGACTGAAACAGCCAGGGACTACCTGGACTTGATGTTGTGTCAGAGGCTCTTTGACTGCACAGCAAAACCCTCAAGATCCCTATGAGCTCTGGTCAAAAGTCGTTCACTATGTAGGTAATAGGATGCTTACTTTTGTACTTGCTGTGGCTGGCGGGGTCCTGGCTTTCCTCAATGAGGATTTTGGCGGCCACGTCCAGAGTGACCGTCTGGGTCCTGGACACCAGGAAGAGCATGACAAACTTCTGACTCATGATGCGTAGGGACTTGTCTTTCCTCGTGCTGGCGGCCGCTGCAAACAGACAAGCAGAACAAAGTTAAAGGGAATACTGGGTCCTATTCACTAAGTGGCAAACTGAAGAAGATGGACAGAAACAGGGAGGGAACTACCTGAACTTGTTTCCGCTTTTGCGTTGCAAAACGTTTTGCGATGGTGTGCACTAATGAATAGGACGTTGCAGTGGCTTGTATGGTCTAGTGCTGCCGACAGCAGTTTACATACCAGTGTCAGCATGGGTTTGAATCTGACCTACAGCATGTCGCACCCTCCTCCTATAACAATACTACTTTAATGTCCGTGTTACAGAGGACGATGGATATTTGATTCAAGTCCTGAGTTACCTGTCAAACAGGTGGTCTTGTCAAACAGGACCAGAATACGAACGACAACGTTCCTTATTCAGTGAGAGAAAGTGACCCTGCCCTCCTCTCAAAGGGACGTTATGACGGGAAGTGGAAGGCCTAGTGTTCTGCAGGACGGGACGCCAGGTCCAAGGCAACCACTGCCTCTCTAGGGAACAGTAGCTTTGGATTCTGTTAGCTAGCTACATGCAGCTACCTAGTTAGCCAATTAGCCACGTTGAAACGCACAGCCCAGCGTCGTCCCGGGTTAGGGTTTGGCCGGGGTAGCCGTCATTGTAAATAGTAATTTGTTCTTAACTAACTTGCCTAGTTAAATAAAGGTTAAATATTTTTTTTAAGAATTTGCCTTTAAGCCCAAGTCAGTAAAAGCATTCCTCATCGTCATGGAGACGAGGGTAGGGGGTAACGGCCTCACGGGTTTATCAAGGCTGATGGGATTCTTTGTGTTAATGTGTGTGATGACCAAGCGCTCCTCGTCAATGTGATGGATCACTAATACAACTGGGAGATGACAGCAGAGGAATGGCGACAGGAGCGAAGCTTGGCGGCTGAGCTTTTGATGTGGCACATATTAACTAGTAATCTCCAAACGCCCGCTGAAGTTAATTAACCAGACTGTTTGACTAATAACGACACAGGGTATAAGTGATCCATTACCTGTCGTGAGAAGATTCCCCCCCAATCCTAACCTTAACCATTAGTGCGGAAAATGCAACACTGACCCAAGATCAGCGTCTAGGGGCAATTTCACCCTACTCCTATCATGGAGAAGGTTGACCTGAATACATTGCGGTCTAGAAAGTATCTTGTTATTTAGACAGAAAATCAGACAAAATTATTTTGTCAAACACACACCCTGCACATCCAAACAAATCCAAACTTGGGTTGCAGACGGAGCATGAAGGCGCTCCAAATCTCCCATTGACATACATGCATTGACACCAAACTTCTAGCTTCAGTCACACATCCCAAATTATAATAATTCAACCCTGTGTCCATCAGCTGCCCCTGATGTAGCAATCGCAGATTGTCCCTTTAGGACAACGTAAAACTAACCCAAGGTCAGCGTCTGGGGGCAATATCCCCCTACTCTGCTCTCACCACAGCTGGAATCTCCTTCACCTCCCTCCTCTGGGGTGTGTGTGGTGGCTCCCTCTCTGTGACCACCCTCCCCGGCCTGCTCCATGTGCAGGTGGTAGCGCTGCCGCCTGCCCATCCTCTGCAGCTCGGCCAGGGTGGACCCCAGGCGCCGCCGCCCGTACCACACGTACTGGTTCTTAGCCACGCGCCCCACGATCATCAGAGACTCCAGGACGTTTACGATGTCATAGATCCGCCGCCGCTCCACCCCTAAAGACAGACAGACACCAGGGACAGGTCAGACTGGGGTCAGCAACATGATGTCAGTGTTCTGTTATGTGAGCTGGTTAAAAAACAAAGCTCTAACTAAGGTACCTCAACAGGATTTAATGACACAGCAGACCATGTCTGGCTGCATCTTAACGTTCCTCAGTCTCAGACATTGCTTGGTTTATACTACAACCTGGTGCTATTCTGGAAGGTACAGTGGGATACGAGGGCTCTGCGGGAAGGTATCCATAGCAACCATTTCCAAAATCCAATAGTGCGTGATATTTCACATAGCTAATGTAATATCCGTTTTATGAGCTATTTCCATTATTGTCTTCCTTTCTGTGCAGTTACCAATTATGGCAGCCTCCCTGAGCCGGGTCGTGTTCATTAGTCATAAAACGGAAGACAACGGGTCATTTGTAGCCGAGTTGCGAGAGCATGATGCTTGTAACACAAGGGTAGTGGGATCGATTCTCGGTACTGCCCATATGTATAATGTCTGCACGCATGACTAAGTTTCTTCGGATAAAAGTGTCTGCTAAATGGCATTTATTATTTAACGGACTGAAACAGGGAGGGACTGTTGAAAACATTTGCAAAACATTTTACATCGCTTGCCCTGATGAACATAACCCAGGTGTAGCTGTAACCTCCCTCTCTGGATTTATTGGCTCTTACCCAGGCTGGTAGACACCTCATCCAATGAGATACTGATGGTGTCAGAGGTTGGATAGTCCGGATACAGGGCCAGGAACTTCTGGCACAGCAGGCCCAGGCTCTTCTGCTTCCTGCTGGGCTTCCTTTCCCCCTCTTCCTCCTCCTCGTCCACCACATCAAACTGATCAGAGAGACAAAGCATTGTCAAGAAAGTCATTGAGTCAAGAATTGTAATTTACTACAGCATTATATTTTTAAGATTTCAGCATCTATATCAGTTGGAAGATGATAATAAAATCCAACAGTATGATAATGTCACTGTATATTCAAGATAGCCAGAAACTGCTGGTAGGATATGTTAACATTTGCTAATCTCAATCCATACAAATTACCCATAATACATTACTAAATGCTTGCCCAAAGGCGGCCATCACCATAAATTCAGTATAGGAGGTCAGTGTCAGAAATGGCATCTTATTCCCTATACAGTTGACTAGTGTTGACCAGAGCCCTGTGGGCCCTGGTTAAAAGTGGTGCACTATAAAGGGAACAGGGTGCCATTTGGGGTGCAGTCGGTGAGTGGTCAAAGGGTACCTGGCACGGGCCATCCACCTCGACATCCTCCACTGCTCTCTCATTCTCAATGGGCCTAAACAGCACCTTCTTCATCTCTCTGTCGCGGATGTCAGGGCTGGCAGCACTGATGAGCATCCTGAGGTTGGCCGTGGGGGTCCAGGGGTCCGCGTGGGGAGGGGCCCCCCGCTCAGAAGGCTTAACAGGGGTGCTCTGGAGGTGTTCCGGGGTGGGAGGCTTACTGCCATACAGCAGCATGGTGGCCGTGGTGTCCATCTTGTGAGGGGTGGTTCTTCTTCGCTCGACACATCTGTTTTCCTGGGAAGGAGCACAATGTTATGAACTTAAGTGGGGTGGAGTGATATGAAATGTGTTGCATTTGTAGGCGGATCTACTTCATATAAATAACGTAAACATAACTATCTTCGGTTTTTACTTTTTAATTACCGTTTATAATATTACACATACATATACATACATACATACATACATACATATATTATTGAAGAATATTCCCCCCCTCGCTCAACTTTTTTCATTCAACTTTTTCCACCCCGGACGCTTTATCTGGACATCGTTCTACAGAACCTCCACCAGCCAAAGCAAAGTAGTAACATTAACATGAAGACTAAGAATTGCTGTACTCATAATATACAGGACAACAATCACCTTATGGTGAGGATAGCTGTGCTGCAAGCAAAGCTTCAGACACAATCATTAGGCAAGAGTCATAAGTACAGATAGTAATATAAATCATCTCGCACGGTCCCAGCAGCCAGACAATTTTCTCATGGCTTCTGGAAGGAAATACTGTAGGAATGCTCAACCGGTTCTCCCCATTAAGCAACAAGTCAGAGTCCGAGTCTTCTCTGGTCTCTCCTCAACCCGTTACGGGGTCTGAGACGCCGAAGCCTCCCACCATTAGCTCTGACAAATTGAACACCGTAGTCATTGCCGACTCCATTTTCCATAGTATTAGACTTCCAGCGATCATAATACACTGTTTACCAGGGGGCAGGGCTACCGACATTTAGGCTCATCTGAAGGTGCTGGCTAAAGCTAAAACTGGCAAGTGTAGAGAGTATAGGGATATTGTTATCCACGTCGGCACCAACGATGTTAGGATGAAACAGTCAAGAGGTCACCAAGCGCAACATAGCTTCAGCGTGTAAATCAGCTAGAAAGATGTGTCGGCATCGAGTAACCGTCTCTGGCCCCCTCCCAGTTAGGGGGAGTGATGAGCTCTACAGCAGTCTCTTGCAACTCAATCGTTGGTTGAAAACTTTTCTGCCCCTCCCAAAAGATAGAATTTGAGGATAATTGGCCCTCTTTCTGGGACTCACCCACAAACAGGACCAAGCCTGGCCTGCTGAGGAGTGACAGACTCCATCCTAGCTGGAGGGGTGCTCTCATCTCATCTATGAACATAGACAGGGCTCTAACTCCTCTAGCTCCGCAATGAGATAGCCAGCCTGCCAGCTTAGTGGAGTCTGCCACTAGCACTGTCAGTGTAGTCAGCTCAGCTATCCCCATTGAGACCGTGTCTGTGCCTTGATCTAGGTTGGGCAAAACTAAACATGGCGGTGTTCGATTTAGCAATCTCACTGGAATAAAGACCTCCTCCATTCCTGTAATTATTGAAAGAGATTGTGATATCTCACATCGCAAAATAGGGCTACTTAATGTTAGATCCCTCACTTCCAAGGCAGTTATAGTCAATGAACTGATCATAATCTTGATGTGGCTGGCCTGACTGAAACATGGCTTAAGCCTGATGGATTTACTGTGTTAAATGAGGCCTCATCTCCTGGTTACACTAGTGACCATATACCCCACGCATCCTGCAAAGGCGGAGGTGTTGCTAACATTTACGATAGAAAATTTAAATTTACAAAAAAAAAAAAAAAAAGACTTGAGTTTTCATCCTTTGAGCTTCTAGTTAGGAAATCTATGCAGCCTAATCAATCACTTTTTACAGCTACTGTTTATAGGCCTCCTGGGCCATATACAGCGTTCCTAACTGAGTTCCTATTGGACCTTGTAATCACGGGAGATAATATTCACATTTTTGGTGACTTTAATATTCGCATGGAAAAGTCCACAGACCCACTCCAAAAGGGTTTCGGAGCCATCATCGACTCAATGGGTTTTGTCCAACATGTCTCTGGACCTACTCACTGCCACAGTAATACTCTGGACCTAGTTTTGTCCCATGGAATAAATGTTGTGGATCTTAATGTTTTTCCTCATAATCCTGGACTATCGGACCACGATTTTATTACGTTTGCAATCGCAACAAATAATCTGCTCAGACCCCAACCAAGGAGCATCAAAAGCCATGCTATAAATTATCAGACAACCCACAGATTCCTAGAGGCCCTTCCAGACTCCCTCCACCTACCCAAGGACGTCAGAGTATAAAAATCGGTTAACCACCTAACTGAGGAACTAAATGAAATCTTACGTAATACCATAGTGCAGTCGCACCCCTAAAAACAAAAAACATTTGTCATAAGAAACTAGCTCCCTGATACACTGAAAATACCTGAGCCCTGAAGCAAGCGTCCAGAAAAATGGAATGGAAATGGCGGTACACCAAACTGGAAGTGTTCCGACATTGCAAAAATCAGAAACATTCTGTCCAAAAATGATGCAGAAAAATGTATCCATGCTTTTGTTACTTCTAGGTTAGACTACTGCAATGCTCTACTTTCCGGTTACCCGAATAAAGCACTACATGAACGTCAGTTAGTGCTAAACAAGGCTGCTAGAATCCTGACTAGAACCAACATTTTGATCATATTACTCCAGTGCTAGCCTCTCTACACTGGCTTCCTGTTAAGGCAAGGGCTGATTTCAAAGTTTTACTGCTAACCTACAAAGCATTACATGGGCTTTCTCCTACCTATCTTTCCGATGTGATCCTGCAGTACATACCTACATGTACACAACGGTCATAAGAAGCAGGCCTCCAGCAGGCAAACAGCTGGAGGCCGGGGTTTCTCCTATAGAGCAACATTTTTAAGGAATGGTCTGCCTATCCATGTGAGGGACGCAGACTCAGTCTCGACCTTTAAGTCTTTATTGAAGACTCATCTGTTCAGAAGGTCCTATGATTGAGTGTAGTCTGGCCCAGGGGTGTGAAGGTGAACAGAAAGGCACTGGAGCGATGAACCGCCCTTGGGGTCTCTGCCTGGCCGGTTCCTCTCTCTCCACTGGGATTCTCTGCCTTTAACCCTATTACGGGGACCGAGTCACTGGCTTACTGGTGCTCTTCCATGCCGTCCCTATGAAGGGTGCGTCACCCGAGTCCCTGACGTGATCTTCCTGTCCGGGTTGGCTCCCACCTTGGGTTCGTGCTGTGGGGGAGATCTTCGTGGGCTATACTCTGCCTTGTCTCAGGGTAGTAGGTTGAAGACATCCCTCTAGTGGTGTGTGGGCTGTGCCTTGGCAAAGTGGGTGGTGTTATATCCTGCCTGTTTGGCCCTGTCCGGGAGTATCGTCGGACAGGGCCAGTGTCTCCCGACCCCTCCTGTCTCAGCCTCCAGTATTTATGCTGCAATAGTTTGTGTTGGGGGGCTAGGGTCAGTCTGTTATATCTGGAGTATTTCTCATGTCCTTTCCGGTGTCCTGTGTGAATTTAAGGATGCTCCCTCTAAGTCTCTCTTTTTCGCTCTCTTCTCTCAGAGGACCTGAGCCCTAGGACCATGCCTCAGGACTACCTGGCCTGATGACTCCTTGCTGTCCCCAGTCCACCTGGTCATGCTGCTGCTCCACTTTCAACTGTTATGCCTGCGGCTATGGGACCCTGACCTGTTCACTGGACGTGCTACCTTGTCCCAGACCTGCTGTTTTGGACTCACTCTCTACCACATCTGCTGTCTCTAACTCTGAATGATTGGCTAAGAAAAGCCAACTGACATTTACTCCAGAGGTGCTGACCTGTTGCACCCTCTACAACCACTGTGATTATTATTATCTGACCTTGCTGGTCATCTATGAACCTTTGAACATCTTGGCCATGTTCTGTTATAATCTCCACCCGGCACATCCAGAAGAGGACTGGCCACCTCTCAGAGCCTGGTTTCTCTATAGGTTTCTTCCTAGGTTCTGGCCTAGGGGGTTTTTCCTAGCCACCGTGCTTCTACATCTACATTTGGATTGCTTGCTGTTTGGGGTTGAGGCTGGGTGTCTGTACAGCACTTTGTGACATTGGCTGATGTAAAAAAGGGCTTTATAAATCAATTTGATTGATTGCTTTAGTTCATGTGAGAAATAATCTTATTTCAAGACACTCCAGGCATGTCATATAAAAGTGCTACAAATTCACAAAAAGAGGAATTGACTCTGAAGATTGTTTCCCAGGTGTCTCTTCAATAAGGAATAATAAATAATAAGGAATTGAAGGGTTCATTTGACTTGGAATAAAAACATACCTTCTGATCATTTCTGCTTCCAACTTCCTCCATGTCTGCTTTGCTCTTCTTTGGACTTATGAGATCTCTCAAAGCTAGACATTCAACTTCCATCTGAAAAACAATTAGCCATATCATATTCATTTGCCTCTGAACTGTGCAGAAAGGTCATTATTTAGTTTCATACAGTCATATTTCAGTCACTACTTTGCTATTGCCAAATACAGCAAATAGATCGATCTATTAAATGGCCGTAAGATATCAGTGGTCAGAAGATTTTGGCGCAAAGACCTTAGCCCACCTAACGTTAGCTGACGTATCTAGCTAGCTAACAAGCTAACTATCACATCTAATTCTGACACATTGAATATTGCTACTGTAAAAGTCCTTTTGACAAGACGAATACACAATAAATAGCTAAATTGTAGCTATAGTACACAATGGAAACACTTTGCAAAAAAAGGATGCAATCTTGGGAAGTATTTTCTAAAAGCTAGCAGGTTGCAAGACAAAAATGATATATACTGTTAATCAATAAACAAAACATTTGTCTTTACTTAATACATAAATACCTTGCTACATTATTTACCTGCTGGCTGTCATCTAACTTACTGTAGCTAGGCTAGCTAACGTTAGTGATTATTATTTACTCACCTTCTTCAGCGTTTCCTACGTAACGTAAGAAGATAAAGTTGTCAATACCAACGTACAGTATCTCCAATTGCACAGACTTACTGGTGGTACGTTGTTTAACTCAAATCAACATAACTTTAATTTCTTAAATAAGCGGGCTTTCTTCTAATATCCAGCTGTAAAACTTCTCCTGTTCCGCTGAAGTTACTTGTGTTGGAATTGCATTACTGAACAGGAATAGCTACAACCAAAAACACCCGCTAAAGCTTTTTTTTCTGGCGCTCTCATGCGTTTCACTCAGTCGAGCCAATCAGCATCTAGATGTTGTGACGCGTACAATTGATTTATCCAATAGGCAAGGGGCAACAGCCACGCCTCTAAAGATTCTTGGCGGGGCAGTCCGCGCGGTCTTGACTGAGATTCGTGCTGTTCAGTTTGACTGCTGCTGTTCATGGTGTTTGAGTGGCATAGCCGCGCACTTAGAAACCCTATTAATAACCTTAATGACAGAGGCGTTGTTGTTGCATGTATCGACTACGGACCCACTGCGGTTCCATCTAATTAACTTGCGTGGCTCAGGGAAACAGATGGGACAGGAGTGGGTGGCGCTCATTCTACCTGTGACACCGCGCGAAAAGTTGTAACGTGAGGAGCCCAATACCCAGGGTCCCGCCCTCAGGCTTTCCCAGTTCCTCGAGTTGTCCCGGTTATCACATAATCCCCGCCCAATATTTCAAGACTGTTTACTTTGAAAAATGTAGGTTTACAGAAATAATATATAATTCATATTCTTGATTTATTTGCAAAAAACTAAATGTTTCTCAGATACATGGGATTGCATATTTAATGTATTAGCAATTATTGAATTGTAAATGTATACAGTGCAAAATTAGCAAAGGAGAACAATTGGCTATTGATTGGTCCTGGTTGCCTATGCTATATATCTACTTTCAGAGAGATAGCATCTTCCCAAAGCACCTGAAACCCTGCCTCTTTAAAAAGTATTTTAAATAATCTCCCTCCTCACCTCGCCCCTGTTAAAAAAACTTTCCTGAACCAACACTTGCTCTTGAACCCCCCCCCCCCCCCCCCCCCCCCCCCCCACCTTCTAGCTCTGGCTTTGTTTATAGCTACTTTACTGAGAGAAAGTGTACTTACTATGACTGTGATATGTGGTTGTCCCACCTAGCTATCTTAAGATGAATGCACTAATGTCTGCTGAAGGACTAATATGTCAAATGTGCAATGTTGCATTCTCTGCATGGACAGGGTGGATGGCAATATACTTTCAACAACAATGTGGATTTGTTCTCTCTCTGAGAAGCTCTATTTGTCACCCAAAGAGCTGATCGTAGGCTATGTCATTGGATCCATTACAGTAGATAGCCCATTCTTCTCAGTATTCACAAGTGTGTCTGTGTGTCTCACCAAGGCAGTGTCGTGGCATTGCCTTTTGTTATAAAGAAAAAACGTAGGATGACTTTGTGTGAAGCATCGTATTCAATGTCCTCTGTGAAGTCATCATCACGTTCATCTTATTATATGAAGCTTACTTAGGGAGAGAGTTTGTTAACTGGCAACAAGAGGCATTGCCCACCTCTTTGGGTATAGATCATTCAGATGCTCATAAATGTTATCCATGAAATGTCAGTTTTCCCCTCTGCACCAATATTAGAAGCCACAAATTGTTCTTGCATCTTTGATACATTCTAAAATAACATTCAGATTGAACTCCAAAGACATTACCTCTGGTCAGTCACATTATGTTTGGCACTGTGGAACAGTGAGAGCACTTCCGGCTGCATCCAGCCTCCCACTCTAATTGCCTCAGAATGCCACCCTGACATTTCCTTAACAGGTCCCTGGGAATTGTGAAAAATCAATGTGCATTAGTCTGAGGAGCGTCAGCCAATATTTGCAGTCCTTTAAACGACTCAAAATGTCTTCCAACTGCTGACATTTTGGATGGGCTCCATTTAAAAATAAAATAAACTTTACTGTAATGTTTGGTATCTGGACTGCTGTTACTATGCATCTCTGCTCGTCAGCTCTGGTTATTCCAGTATCGGTGGGAAATATTCATAATAAAACACAGCACAATGGGCATTGTGCTGCTATAATAGGATGCTACTATCCGGTTTGTATACAATTTGTATGGAAACCCAGTAGTAGCATCCTATTATAGCAGCACAATGCCTATGATACAAATTAAGTCCTGAGCATAGAGGAGAAGCCTGGCAGAGTGGCAGAGTACCGTGGCAGTACCCCCAGCCCACTCTGCCGTGATATAACTGGATGCATCCCAAATTGCACCTTATTCCCTATATAGTGCACTACTTTTGACCAGGGGCCATGGGAATAGGGTGTCATTTGAGCTGCAGACTGTGTCATTTTCTCTGGGCACAGCACTAGGACTCGATAGGAATCAGACAAGGTGATTTTATCTCCCTGCTAACTATCATTGTGGCAACGTTGGGGTGCTCAGCTGGACATTCATTCAGCTTGCAGCTTCATCTGCCCTGTACGATAACACTATAGGCCTTGTACAGGTGGGAGTTGCATTCAGACACTTCTTCCAACACACAAAGACAGGAATATGAATGTTGTAGCACCTCTGGCTTGGGCCCTGTTGGAATACTCCAGAAATAATCCTACCTTCACAGATGTAAATTGGTGGTTGGTGATTGGATTGGTGTGCAAGGTTACCACTCAACTATCTTCACCAATCCAACCACTTATAGATCTGTGCTTCCCTCTCAAGAAAACAAGCAAGGTCGAATTTTTCATGTATTCCTGAGTGTTCTTAACTCTGGGTTAATGTTGACTGACATGACCAAGGCAACTTATCAAAGTCGTCATTCGGGACCATAATTAGCTGAATCAGGTGTCCTACTGCAGGGCTGGAAGGACAGCCTACACACCCAGT
Source organism: Oncorhynchus mykiss (assembly GCF_013265735.2). Taxonomy (NCBI): domain Eukaryota; kingdom Metazoa; phylum Chordata; class Actinopteri; order Salmoniformes; family Salmonidae; genus Oncorhynchus; species Oncorhynchus mykiss. The sequence continues at coordinate 69,929,898 of NC_048579.1, forward strand.
AGCTCTCCAAGCCCAGAGTTGGAGAACCCTGGACTATGGCTTAGCTGTCCCCTGGTGACAGCGTTGGTTTTCATGTGTCCATGGCAACACAGATGGAACAAACATAGAGAAGGGGTTTCATGGACCACAACAGCTGTCTGCTAAACACAGCATGCTTGAGAGGCAAACAAGTGTTCCATCTGCCATTGGCTTTGTGAATGATTACCTCTTAACCACCAATATACAGTCACATATGTCTTGTCCAACAGTCTTAAATATTATAGCTTTGTGTGTGTGTGTGTGTGTGTGTGTGTGTGTGTGTGTGTGTGTGTGTGTGTGTGTGGGGGGGTGTGTGTGTGTGTGTGTGTGTGTGTGTGTGTGTGTGTGTGTGTGTGTGTGTGTGTGGTGGGGGGGGGGGGGTGTATTATAAAATGCATTGGTTGATAGAAACTTTGGCTTGGGGTTGATATTAAAAACTGTATACTCCCTGAATAGCTGTTTAGTTGGTAAACACAAACCTTCACATGCATCAGAGAGATTCAGAAAAAGTACCTGCCTGATGTGAACAGGGAATAGATTCACCACATCTCATTACAGTAATTCATAATAAACAGCAAGCTTGAGTTGACCATCTCCATTTATAACATTGTTAGCGAACTGCTAAAAGCCCAGCGGCCTGGGACACAGATCGATCTTAACTGAAGGGATGGCATTTCATGAGTGCGTGCATTAGCATGATGCTAAAAGTGTTTAGTCAGTGGGCTCTCTGGACAGCTTTCTAATGGGAGATCATCATAGGTCTGTTGAGAAACAGCATCATCAGCAGATTAGGATCAAACTGAAAGAAATGGACTGTCCAGTAAGAAAGGTTCACTTTTATTTTCCGTTGCAAAACATTTTATAAAGTTGCCTGCCCCAATGAACACAACCCTGTTGTTGTTCTGTTTCCACTTTCATCTATTACCTTTTGTCATGACAACCTCAGGTTTCTTGTACTCCTCCTAAGGCATCAAGGCATTTACGGGGTATGCTTCCTAAATAGCAACCTATGCCCTATATCAGGGAGGGCAACTCCAGTCCTTGGAATGGTGTCACACATTTTTTCCATCCCTAGCAAACACAGCTGATTAAACTAATTCCATTCTAAACTGAAGTTCAAGATTAGTGGATTATTGGAGTCCTGTGTGTTGGCTGAGGATGGGGCAAAAGTGGAACACCAATCAGGACACAGAGGACTGGAGTTGCCCATCCCTGGTGTAGGGAAAAACATCTCTCCTCAGTCAGTCAAGCAAAGTAGTTTGGGGAGCTGTCTATTGCCCTCACACATAACCCCCCGACAGGATCTTGTTGCCAGGGACAAGCTGAGACTTGCCCATCTTCCTGGATCTCTGTTGACGTCATTAAGGTTGACAGATGCTCCACTGGGCTTCTGTTTGGGTTTATAATCTACACGGTTGGATGACTTCTCTGCATCTGTGGTTGAGGGAAGATCACCACCCACTGGCCAGCTAATGACATGGCAGTGTACATTACTCCCGACAGGTCAAAAGGTCATCCACAGATGGGTGCAAGGTAACATTCCCAGACACTGATTTTGGGTCAGTTTAACATTTTCCCCTTACTAATGGTAAGGTTAGGTTTGGGGGAAACAAGCAGAGACAGTGGGAGGCTTGGTGGTGTTATGGTTAACAAAATCCCCCATGATGACAGATAAAACAATAGATGAGGTGAATCTGTACCTACAGGAAACTTCCCCCCGGAGCAGACTTCACTCCCTGTTTTCTTATCTTAGTGTAGGGTACAGGGTGGGGTGACCCCAAGGCATGGGGTAAATAATCCCTCCTACCTCAGATTTAAAGACCTGAGTCATGTTCTTTAGGCACCATACACAAGAAAATGGACTGAAACAGGGAGGGACTACCTAGATTTAAGAAACGGTCATTTTCTTTTTTCATTGTGTGGCGTAATGAACACGATCCAGGTCACCTTTAACCTGCGAGTGGACAAACAACCTGACAGAGATAGATGCCTTGAGCCAGAATTCCATCTGTTTCACTACATCAGTACCAGCCATTCGCTCCACCATTTGAACCACACAGGTAAAAATCACCCTGTCAGTTCGTTGGAAATGGCCAACGTCTCTTTCCTATCATTATTTGAGGGGTTTTATGACACTCAGTTCATCATTAGAATTCTTTACCAAATCAAATCATTGATGTCTTCTCAATTTGTCCAACTGCAACAATATTGCCAAGTTGATGAGTTAATAAAATCCACCACCTGTTTTTCAGAGCCTTTAATAGAAACCTGCATACATCCATTTAGGCACTTCAGTCCCTATCAACGCTACTTGGACATTTTGGCGAACCTCAGGTGAGCGCTTCTCAGTCGTAATCCAACAGATGCTACGCAGGCTGCACATTATATAGGATGCGTCCCAAATGGCACCCTATTCTCTTTGTAGTGCACTACTTTTGACCAGAGCTCTGGCACACACACTGTAAAAGGGGATGTATTTGATCACTGGGGCTGGCGCAAGGACCGAATCCAGTCTATTTATGCTGCTGGCTTACGTAGGAAACCTGTCTCCCTCTAACACAGCTACTCTGTCAGAGCACAGATCGTTAGGGTTATACACCGCCACAAATACTCCATTGATTCAATCATTGAGCTGAGGTGAGGAGCCAAGCCGTATTTCACTGTTCATACTATTGAGAGTTGGGCGAGTTGGTCCCATTTGTTTGAGGAGACCTAGGGCGCGTCCCAAATGGAACTCTTTTCCCTACATAGTGCACTACTTTAGTCCTATGAGCCCTGGTCAAAAGTAGTTGCACTATATACAGAATAAGGTACCATTTGGGTTGCAGCCCTAGTGTGGGCGACAAAGTGCTCAGGTGAAGGAGTGCCCTTGGGCCCCCGTTTGATCAGAGTCTTGGTAGTCCCAGCCCACTGATGATGAATGGCACACTTAATTGTTTGTCTCTCTCACTAGCACTTTCTCACCACAAAAGAGATCAATATGGCTCTTAAGGGCTGGTGTGATGGTGTTTTGATATCCTCTCAACTACATTCCATCACTTTCTCTCCCCCTCTCTTACTCACTCCTCTTTCTCTCCCCCTCTCTTACTCACTCCTCTTCTCTTTCTCTCCCCATTTCTTACTCACTCCCTCCTCCTCTCTTTCTCTCCCCCTCTCTTTCTCCCTCCTCCTCTCTTTCTCTCCCCTATCTTACTCCCTCCTCCTCTCTTTCTCTCCCCCTCTCTTTCTCCCTCCTCCTCTCTTTCTCTCCCCCTATCTTACTCCCTCCTCCTCTCTTTCTCTCTCCATCTCTCTCATGCCCTCCCTCTCTTTCTCTCTCCTTCTAACTCCCTCCCTCCTCCTCTCTTTCTCTCTCCCTCTCTCCTCCTCCTCTCTTTCTCTCCCCCTCTCTTACTCCTTCCTCTCTTTCTCTCTCTCTCTCTCCCTCTCTCACTCCCTCCCTCTCTCTCTCTCCCTCTCTCTCTAGCCCCCTCCCTCCTCTCTTACTCTCTCCCTCTCTCCTCCTTCTCTCTTTCTCTCCCCCTCTCTTACCCACTCACCCCTCTTCTCTTTCGCTCTCTTTCTCCCTCATTCAACCAACCGATGGTGACAATAGGATTTTGAAGTCATAACATTTGAGACCTAGATTTGGCCTGTGTTGAATGTTAGGAGTACCAACGGCATGCATTCAGCAGAAAAGTATATCAAATCCAATCAAATGTAAATAAAATCTAATCTAACCACTAAGCAACCTGCCACCTCGTGAAGTGTTACCAAACATAATATATATAATAATTTTTAATAATAATTTTTATGACCCCATAGGGAGCAGGATTTATTTTAAGGAGTTATCAGACTGTAAGCATAAAATGAATGAAGTGTTACCATTTGTCCTTTTAAAATGAAAGAGGAATTGACTGAGATGTAGACCCTATCAAAGCTGTAGGACTGTATTAATTAAGCTTCTCATAGTAGTAGTGCTGACCCAGGATCAGCCTCCCCCTGTTTATAATCTTATTAATTATGATCTCAAGGTAAAACTGATTATAGCTCAGCACTCTTACTCCAAGACATTTTATGAATAGTGATTAATTGCAAAAATGAGTGCTTTTGACTTGACGTGAACCATCTCAAGTGGAGTATCAGGTCTGTGTGTGGACTCCAAGAAGTGTAGCAATATGTTGAGCTGTGTACACATTATGCTGTTGACTAACCTTAGCAAATAACTTGTGTAGCAGGTTATTTGCTAAGGTTAGCCAACAGCATAATGTGTACACAGCTCAACATATTGCTACACTTGTTGGAGTCCACAAACAGATCTGATACTCCACTTGAGATTAAGTTGTGTAATGGACTAGTGTAATATGCTGTTGTGTGCAGTTGAAATAGCCATCATTATTTGTTATCTGAGATAAGGTTAGTTAAACAATATTTTTATTTGATTGATTAATACCAATGATTTCTATGTACACTAGATGAGTCCCAGGGGGTGCTGTTTTGAAGCCACCATGCCTCCATCTTGGAACTCCCTCACCATTGGAAGCTATAGAAATGCATTTATTAATATCTGTTTTTACCACTTTTATTATATTACAGACACCTTCATGCATTCTTTTAAATGATATTATGTGAGCTAAACGTTCAAATATATACTGTCTATATAAACATTTTCCTTAAAGTAAAGGTTTTTGAAAGTACTAATGTTACTATCCACACTACAACAACAAAAATACTTAAATGCATGTAATTTTGTCCTTGAAAAATTTAAATGAACAACTGTAGAATTCCATTCATTCCCATGGGGGACAGCTTCTTCTGTACTCTTAGAAAAAAGGGTTCTAAAAAGGGTTATTCGGCTGTCCCCATAGGATAACTATTTTTGGTTCCATTTAGAACCCTCTGTAGAAAATTATCAATGGAAATCAAATGTATCAACCTATGGAGGTCTGGATTTGGAGTCACACTCAAAATTAAAGTGGAAAACCACACTACAGGCTGATCCAACTTTGATGTAATGTCCTTAAAACAAGTCAAAATGAGGCTCAGTAGTGTGTGTGGCCTCCACGTGCCTGTATGACCTCCCTACAACACCTGGGCATGCTCCTGATGAGGTGGCAGATGGTCTCCTGAGGGATCTCCTCCCAGACCTGGACTAAAGCATCCGCCAACTCCTGGACAGTCTGTGGTGCAACGTGGCGTTGGTGGATGGAGCGAGACATGATGTCCCAGATGTGCGCAATTGGATTCAGGTCTGGGGAACGGGCGGGCCAGTCCATAGCATCAATGCCTCCCTCTTGCAGGAACTGCTGACACACTCCAGCCACATGAAGTCTAGCATTGTCTTGCATTAGGAGGAACCCAGGGCCAACCGCACCAGCATATGGTCTCACAAGGGGTCTAAGGATCTCATCTCGGTACCTAATGGCAGTCAGGCTACCTCTGGCGAGCACATGGAGGGCTGTGCGGCTCCCCAAAGAAATGCCATCCCACACCATGACTGACCCACCGCCAAACCGGTCATGCTGGAGGATGTTGCAGGCAGCAGAACGTTCTCCACGGCGTCTACAGACTGTCACGTCTGTCACATGTGCTCAGTGTGAACCTGCTTTCATCTGTGAAGAGCACTGGGCGCCAGAGGCGAATTTGCCAATCTTGGTGTTCTCTGGCAAATGCCAAACGTCCTGCACGGTGTTGGGCTGTAAGCACAACCCCCACCTGTGGACGTCGGGCCCTCATACCACCCTCATGGAGTCTGTTTCTGACCGTTTGAGCAGACACATGCACATTTGTGGCCTGCTGGAGGTCATTTTGCAAGGCTCTGGCAGTGCTCCTCCTCCTCCTCCTTGCACAAAGGCGGAGGTAGCGGTCCTGCTGCTGGGTTGTTGCCCTCTTACGGCCTCCTCCACGTCTACTGTACTGGCCTGTCTCCTGGTAGCGCCTCCATGCTCTGGACATTATGCTGACAGACACAGCAAACCTTCTTGCCACAGATCGCATTATTGTACCATCCTGGATGAGCTGCACTACCTGAGCCACTTGTGTGGGTTGTAAACTCCGTCTCTACCACTAGAGTGAAAGCACCGCCAGCATTCAAAAGTGACCAAAACATCAGTCAGAAAGCCTAGGAACTGAGAAGTGGTCTGTGGTTATCACCTGCAGAACCACTTCTTCATTCGTGGTGTCTTGCTAATTGCCTATAATTTCCAACTGTTGTCTATTCCATTTGCACAACAGCATGTGAAATTTATTGTCAATCAGTGTTGCTTCCTAAGTGGACAGTTTAATTTCACAGAAGTGTGATTGACTTGGAGTTACATTGTGTTGTTTAAGTGTTCCCTTTATTTTTTTGAGCAGTGTATATGTGCTTTCTTGAGCAGGGGGAACTTGCGGGCACTGCAGGATTTCAGTCCTTCACGTCGTAGTGTGTTACCAATTGTTTTCTTGGTGACTATGGTCCCAGCTGCCTTGAGATCATTGACAAGATCCTCCCGTGTAGTTCTGGGCTGATTCCTCAACGTTCTCAGGATCATTACAACTCCACAAGATGAGATCTTGCATGGAGCCCCAGGCCGAGGGAGATTGACAGTTCTTTTGTGCTTCGTCCATTTGCGAATAATCGCACCAACTGTTGTCACCTTCTCACCAAGCTGCTTGGCGATGGTCTTGTAGCCCATTCCAGCCTTGTGTGGATCATTTTTTTCATTTTTTTCATTATTTCATTTTTTTCATTATTAGCCAAATAATTATAATTATAATTCTGCACAAAACCCCCAAATTAGACAGGATCGCATTGGCTAAAGATGGAGCAGGCCATCTGGCATTAGTCTGGACTGTCCTATCCGTTTCTGTTTGGCTACCAATCTCCAGGTGCACTGCTAGTGCAGTAGTGTGGTTGGGGCCTGCTTCATTCACTGCTGCACATTTCCATGGCCACATCACTTTTCTTCCCTGATGTTCGTCGCTTCGGGCCATTCCTTCATACACTCAGGTACATATACACAATGTTTTTGTTTTCACATAATGCCAGGTGAAGCAAAAACAAGACTGATACAATTTGCTGGAATTTGCAGTCACCCTGTGTAGGCTGTTAAGGTAAACATTTATATTATGTATCAGAGCTTGCCTGTGGCTGGGCCTCTACTACTCTCACAGTCAGGGCACTTTAAACCCAGCGCTGCATGTAAGATAACATTACAATGTAATGGTCCATCAGGCCTGGGCTCCATTTCACCCCTGATTTCCCAAACGCCAGACAGAGTTTCTGCACTGAATTTAAAATACTCTGGCAAGCTATCAGTTCGCTCCTACAGTATACAGATGTGCTGGAGACACTTTATATATATATATATATATACAGTGGGGCAAAAAAGTATTTAGTCAGCCACCAATTGTGCAAGTTCTCCCACTTAAAAAATGAGAGAGGCCTGTAATTTTCATCATAGGTACACTTCAACTATGACAGACAAAATGAGAAAAGAAAATCCAGAAAATCACATTGTAGGATTTTTTATGAATTTATTTGCAAATTATGGTGGAAAATAAGTATTTGGTCACGTACAAACAAGCAAGATTTCTGGCTCTCACAGACCTGTAACTTCTTCTTTAAGAGGCTCCTCTGTCCTGCACTCGTTACCTGAATTAATGGCACCTGTTTGAACTTGTTATCAGTATAAAATACACCTGTCCACAACCTCAAACAGTCACACTACAAACTCCACTATGGCCAAGACCAAAGAGCTGTCAAAGGACACCAGAAACCAAATTGTAAACCTGCACCAGGCTGGGAAGACTGAATCTGCAATAGGTAAGCAGCTTGGTTTGAAGAAATCAACTGTGGGAGCAATTATTAGGAAATGGAAGACATACAAGACCACTGATTATCTCCCTCGATCTGGGGCTCCACGCAAGATCTCACCCCGTGGGGTCAAAAGGATCACAAAATCCCAGAACCACACGGGGGGACCCAGTGAATGACCTGCAGAGAGCTGGGACCAAAGTAACAAAGCCTACCATCAGTAACACACTACGCCGCCAGGGACTCAAATCCTGCAGTGCCAGACGTGTCCCCCTGCTTAAGCCAGTACATGTCCAGGCCCATCTGAAGTTTGCTAGAGAGCATTTTGATGATCCAGAAGAAGATTGGGAGGATGTCATATGGTCAGATGAAACCAAAATATAACTTTTTGGTAAAAATTCAACTCGTCGTGTTTGGAGGACAAAGAATGCTGAGTTGCATCCAAAGAACACCATACCTACTGTGAAGCATGGGGGTGGAAACATCATGCTTTGGGGCTGTTTTTCTGCAAAGGGACCAGGACGACTGATCCGTGTAAAGGAAAGAATGAATGGGGCCATGTATCATGAGATTTTGAGTGAAAACCTCCTTCCATCAGCAAGGGCATTGAAGATGAAACGTGGCTGGGTCTTTCAGCATGATATTGATCCCAAACACACTGCCCGGGCAACGAAGGAGTGGCTTCGTAAGAACATTTCAAGGTCCTGGAGTGGCCTAGCCAGTCTCCAGATCTCAACCCCATAGAAAATCTTTGGAGGGAGTTGAAAGTCCGTGTTGCCCAGCAACAGCCCCAAAACATCACTGCTCTAGAGGAGATCTGCATGGAGGAATGGGCCAAAATACCAGCAACAGTGTGTGAAAACCTTGTGAAGACTTGCAGAAAACGTTTGACCTCTGTCTTTGCCAACAAAGGGTATATAACAAAGTATTGAGATAAACTTTTGTTATTGACCAAATACTTATTTTCCACCATAATTTGCAAATAAATTCATAAAAAATCCTACAATGTGATTTTCTGCATTTTTTTCCCTCATTTTGTCTGTCATAGTTGAAGTGTACCTATGATGAAAATTACAGGCCTCTCTCGTCTTTTTAAGTGGGAGAACTTGCACAATCGGTGGCTAACTAAATGCCATATTCCACAAACCCCCAAGATACCTTACTGCTATTACAAACTGGTTACCAACATAATTAGAGCAGTGAAAAATAAAGTGTTGTCATCCCCATGGTATACGGTATGATATCCCACATTTTTCAGCCAATCAGCATTTAGGCCTCAAACCACCCAGTTTTTAATAGTAAGATTATAGGATCTCCATGGTAGGTACACTGTCTGTCTTTGAGACTGCTCTGCTCCGGTCCATAGGGTTGTTGTTACTGTAGACTGCTCTGCTCCGGTCCATAGGGTTGTTGTTACTGTAGACTCTCTCTGCTCCGGTCCATAGGTTTGTTGTTACTGTAGACTGCTCTGCTCCGGTCCATAGGGTTGTTGTTACCGTAGACTCTCTCTGCTCCGGTCCATAGGGTTGTTGTTACTGTAGACTCTCTCTGCTCCGGTCCATAGGGTTGTTGTTACTGTAGACTCTCTCTGCTCCGGTCCATAGGGTTGGTGTTACTGTAGACTCTCTCTGCTCCAATCCATAGGGTTGTTGTTACTGTAGACTCTCTCTGCTCCGGTCCATAGGGTTGTTGTTACTGTTGACTCTGTCTGCTCCGGTCCATAGGGTTGTTGTTACTGTAGACTCTCTCTGCTCCGGTCCATAGGGTTGTTGTTACTGTAGACTCTCTCTGCTCCGGTCCATAGGGTTGTTGTTACTGTAGACTCTCTCTGCTCCGGTCCATAGGGTTGTTGTTACCGTAGACTCTCTCTGCTCCGGTCCATAGGGTTGTTGTTACTGTTGACTCTGTCTGCTCCGGTCCATAGGGTTGTTGTTACTGTAGACTCTCTCTGCTCCTGTCCATAGGGTTGTTGTTACTGTAGACTGCTCTGCTACGGTCCATAGGGTTGTTGTTACCGTAGACTCTCTCTGCTCCGGTCCATAGGGTTGTTGTTACCGTTGACTCTCTCTGCTCCGGTCCATAGGGTTGTTGTTACTGTAGACTCTCTCTGCTCCGGTCCATAGGGTTGTTGTTACTGTAGACTCTCTCTGCTCCGGTCCATAGGGTTGTTGTTACTGTAGACTCTCTCTGCTCCGGTCCATAGGGTTGTTGTTACTGTAGACTCTCTCTGCTCCGGTCCATAGGGTTGTTGTTACTGTAGACTCTCTCTGCTCCGGTCCATAGGGTTGTTGTTACTGTAGACTCTCTCTGCTCCGGTCCATAGGGTTGTTGTTACTGTAGACTCTCTCTGCTCCGGTCCATAGGGTTGTTGTTGTTGTGTTATGGATAAGAGAAGAACCCACAGAGCCCTGGTGCGTCATACAGCCAACATTCTAATGACCTTTCACCCACAGCAAATGACAATAATAGCACCTCATCTTGTTCAGTAGCTATGGTGCAGGTTTGTAGTCTGCCGTGTTGCGGGGAGGTTAATTAAAAAACAGTGACCCCTCTTGATATTTTGTGTGTATGCCAGTAGGAACGGGGGACTCAGAATTCAACATACTGCAGAAGGTTGTTCTGATGGAATCTGAAGCAGAAAGGTAAAGCACATGGGTATATATAATAAACTAATATAGAGTTTATTTAGCTAATAACCAGAATGCATTTTCTGAGTGGCCAGAACCACATTGACATAGATGGTATTTGCCACACTCTCTAGAATGACTTGCATAATTCATATTATTCATGCCAGTATATCAACGGGCTATGGGCGTGACCTCCCATAACGAAGTGAAACTTCGCAGTGATCGGAAGCAGTGTGTAATGGCTGTGTAATATCTGCAAATGAGGACAAGTTAGGTCTCTGGTGGGGTCCTCACTCATGGACAATACTAGCCCCTTTAAGATAAGTTTAGGCTTCAGTGATTTCCACACTGAGTACAGGCCTAGGGTTCAGAGAGTGGGACAGTTACTGGCATATGACGTTTGATGGATGTGCTGAGAATGTTGACCACTAGGTGGCTCTCAGCCCTTATGCCTCTGCATATGCAGTGGAGTGCAGTACTTCAGTATATTATAACAATTACATTTACTTTTAATACTTAAGTATATTTAAAACCAAATACTTTTAGACTTTTACTCAAGTAGTATTTTACTGGGTTACTCACTCTAATAGAAAATGACTCAAGTTAAAGTGTCTTTACTTTTACTCAAGTATGACAATTGGGTACGTTTTCCACCACTGGGTATATAACATTTGATGGAGTTGCTGTACTGCAGCTGTATGTGCTGAGAATGTCGACCACTAGGTGGCTCTCAGCCTTTATGCCTCTGCTGTCTGCTCCCTCAGTGTCTGTCTCAAATTGCACTGTACAACACAGCGATGCAATTATGTGCATGGTCAGTGGTGCAGTACAATGCAATGGCACCAGGGACAACAGGTTTTTACCTCAGTCCTACCACAGTTGTCTGTCTCAATCATTTGCACTCTGAATGTATGTTGGCTATATTATATTTAGCTCTTCTACAGTCATGTATCTATAACATATCTACCTCACATCAATGCTCCCCCACACAAATTCATATACTGCATATCTCAGAATTATAGTTTTTTTTCTCACAAGGTTATAGCAAGAGAAAACCTATTCCGTTCTGTCGCATCAATTCCCTTGAGATAGTTCAAACACAGACAAAAAAAAGGCTTTTCCTCTCAACTCCGTAGACTGATACCGCCGAGGGAATTCTTTTAAAGGTCACCCCAAAACCCACAGATATATTTTTTGCTCTGTTTTGGTATGGCTTTTTCAGACACGAATGTGTGCTGCCTCATCACCTCCCATCCATGCGAGGACCCCTCTCCTCCCTGAAGACCCTTCCCCTCCCTGTGATAACTAAGCAGCATCCTCCATCTCAGTTAACATCCTGTGTGAACGTGACACCAGCACAGGCAGGAAATAGTTGGCCTAAATTATCCAATGGCTCTGTCGCAATTCATCTTTCCGTTATTCCTCGCCTAGGTCCAAGGTCCCTCCTCTAAGCCCTTTTTCTCCAATGCGCTTTGAGGATGCAGTGAGGAAAAAGGATGTGAGGAACCGAGGAAAGATGAATTGGGAAAGAGCCGATGAGTAGCGCGGATGGGCCTCATCTCGTGTGCTGCTATCCCCTTCATGTTGTGTATGAAACCGTATAATACATAGTGTCCCTGTATCGTTTATCCCACAAAACCAGACCTAAAGAGGGACAGGAGGCTTGTTAAGGGAGAAAGGATGTAAGAGTGTTGGCAAGAGTAGCAAAGCCTGTTATCGGGTCCCTCCCGTCTGCCGTGATCATGTGGCTGTGCCCAGCATTAGGTGAGACGAGGTGAGATGAGAGAGGAGATGAAACAGCACATTGAGTCAGCGTCCCAAATGGCACAATATATTTTGTAGTGGACAACTTTTGACCAGGGTCTATAGGGCTATAGTCAAAAGTAGTGCACTATACAGGAAGTAGGGTGCCATCTGGGATACAGTCTGAATCACAGGGGAGAGCGAGAGGAGTGGTTCTGCACCCGCTCCCAACCCAACAGGAGTAACCGTTTTCTGAGGCGAGCAGGAGCAAACCGCAAAAATCTCTTTCTCTCAGGATCGATTGAGCTTTTCCCCAGCAACCACGTTATGCTAAAGGCACCCACCAGCACGCACCCACCAGCACGCACGCACACGCGCACACACCCATCCACACACACATCCTGGACTCTCCTTGTCAGATAAAACTATACAAAATATAAAATACTCCTCTGGGTACATTAGTAGTAATTTGTAATTAACACAGTAGTTACTATGACTTCGGGAAGACTTCCTCCAACATATCAGAGCTCTTGCAGCATGAACTGAGATGATGTCTACACAGTCAAAGGACCAGAGAATGAATCTAGTACTGAAAGCACAAGCTACAGCTAACTAGCACTGCTGTGCATAAAATGTAGTGGGTAGTTGACTCAAAGAGAAAGACAGACAATAGTTTATCTGCTGTCTCAGCCACTGCCTGTCACCGAGGGTGTACCCCAAGGCTCTATCCTAGGCCCCACGCTCTTCTCAATTTACATCAACAACATAGCTCAGGCAGTAGGATGCTCTCTCATCCATTTATATGCAGATGATACAGTCTTATACTCAGCTGGCCCCTTCCCGGATATTGTGTTAAACGCTCTACAACAAAGCTTTCTTAGTGTCCAACAAGCTTTCTCTGCCCTTAACCTTGTTATGAAAACCTCCAAAACAAAGGTCATGTGGTTAAGTAAGAAGAATGCCCCTCTCCCCACAGGTGTGATTACTACCTCTGAGGGTTTAGAGCTTGAGGTAGTCACCTCATACAAGTATTTGGGAGTATGGCTAGACGGTAGGCTGCACTTCTCTCAGCACATATCAACGCTGCAGGCTAAAGTTAAATCTAGACTTGGTTTCCTCTATCGTAATCGCTCCTCTTTCACTCCAGCTGCCAAACTAACCCTGATTCAGATGACTATCCTACCCATGCTAGATTACGGAGACATAATTTATAGATCGGCAGGTAAGGGTGCTCTTGAGCGGCTAGATGTTCTTTACCATTCGGCCATCAGATTTGCCACCAATGGACACATCACTGCACTCTATACTACTCCGTAAACTGGTCCTCTCTGTATACCTGTCGCAAGACCCACTGGTTGATGCTTATTTATAAAACTCTCTTAGGTCTCACTCCCCCCTATCTGAGATATCTACTGCAGCCCTCATCCTCCACATACACACCCGTTCTGCCAGTCACATTCTGTTAAAGTTCCTCAATGCACACACATCCCTGGGTCACTCGTCTTTTCAGTTTGCTGCAGCTAGCGACTGGAATGAGCTGCAACAAACACTCAAACTGGACAGTTTTATCTCAATATCTTCATCCAAAGACTCAATCATGGGCACTCTTACTGACAGATTGTGGCTGTTTTACGTGATGTATTGTTGTCCCTACCTTCTTGCCCTTTGTGCTGTTGTCTGTGCCCAATAATGTTGGTACCCTGTGCTGCTGTCATGTTGTGTTGCTACCATGCTGTGTTTTCATGTGTTGCTGCCATGCTATGTTGTTGTCTTAGGTCTCTCTTTATGTAGTGTTGTCTCTCTTTCGGGATGTGTGTTTTGTCCTATATTTGTATTTAATTTATTTGTATTTTTAATCACCCGTCCCCACAGGAGGCCTTTTGCCTTTTGGTAGGCCGTCATTGTATATAAGACATATGATGGTCGTCATAAGACATAAGACGACCGTGACAATGTAAAATCTGCATAAGTACAATGCATTTACTAGGTGTTACACAGGATTTATAATGAAATGGATCTTGAAGGGTACTTGTAATTATAGTGTACCGATACTCCGATAGTGGTGTAAAAAGTACCCAAACGTGAGTAAAAGTAAACATACCTTAATAGAAAATTACTGAAGTAAAAGTGAAAGTCACCCAGAAAATGGTCCTTGAGTAATAGTCTAAATATACTTACAGTAAGTATCAAAATTAAAAGTATAACTCATTTTGCATTCCTTATATTAAGCAAAGCAGACGGCACAAAACAACATCTACAAACACAGTACCCCATAACGACCTAGCGACAAGAGACTGCAGTCACCTTTGCATGGATAAACAGTGTTTGTTTGTCCTGTATGAATCTTTTGTTAGAGTAGCAAACCCCTGAGACATCAAACACACAACAGGCTGTTTATCATGATACACAATCTTGAGACCACATCCTGAAATACACCACCTTCTTGGTCCGTTTCAGTGTGCATACAGGGCTAATTGCAGTCTAGCCATGATACACAACATCTTTACATACACTACATGACCTAGGGGGGACTACCCACGAACCACGAAAAACAGGCCCAGACCATTATTCCTCCTCCACCAAACTTTACAGTTGGCACTATGCATTTGGGCAGGTAGCGTTCTCCTGGCATCCGCCAAACCCAGATTAATCCATCAGACTGCCAGATGGTGAAGCGGGATTCATCACTCCAGAGAACGCGTTTCCACTGCTCCAGAGTCCAATGGCGGCTAGCTTTACACCCCTCCAACCGACACTTGGCAATGCACATGGTAATCTAAGACTTCTGAACGGTTGCTCGGCAATGGAAACTCATTTCATGAATCTCTCAACGAACATTTATTGTGCTGATGTTATTTACAGAGGCAGTTTGGAACTCGGTAGTGAGTGTTGCAAACAAGGACATACGATTTTTACGCACTGCGCGCTTCAGCACTCGGCGGTCCATTCTGTGAGCTTGTTTGGCCTACCACTTTGCGGCTGAGCCGTTGTTGCTCCTAGATGTTTCCACTTCACAATAACAGCACTTACAGTTGAACAGGACAGCTCTAGCAGGACAGAAATTTAATGAACTGACTTGTTGGAAAGATGGCATCCTATGACTGTGCCAAGTTGAAAGTCACTGAGCTCTCCAGTAAGGCCATTCTACTGCCAATGTTTGTCTATGAAGATTGCATGGCTGTTTGCTTGATTTGATACAAATCCACAAATTTGAAGGGGTGTCCACATGGATCATTTGTTAAAGAGAAATGAAATTCCTGACATTTAATCCTAGTAAACATTCCCTGTCTTAGGTCAGTTAAGATCACCACTATTTTAAGAATGTGAAATGTCAGAATAATAGTAGAGTGAATGATTTATTTCAGCTTTTGGACACGCATATGGGTTATTCATACATAGACAACACCGACCTGAACTTTAGGACAGGAACATTAGCTTTTCAGTGATCTATGCCCCAATGTCTGAGCCAATAAGAGAATGGAAACTAAGTAAGACAACAAGATTCGTAAAGTGGAGTGACACTTATGTAAGGATGAGACTGTATAAAAGCCAAGTACTAAGAATGAAGAGTCAGTTGTTCCATGGAATTGCTCGGCTCTGTTACTTTGTAATAAATTCACAAGTTTTGGTATTGGTGAATTATTTGATTCAATATTTTCCACAACACTATAAAAGTGCAAAGTCTTGCAAGGGGACAATTGAAGTCTGGTTTACAACCAAACGTATACCGTAGATCTACAGAGACATCATGAGAGCGACTGCAGCCGTCCTATTGGTCCTATGTCTCCTGACCATCAGTCATGGTAAGTTACCATCATCTGAAACATGCTTGATCAACTTGGAATTGATCATCAAGTTTGCTCCATAATTTCATCCTCCTTGTTGGCTGTGTGCTCTACTCATGTCTTTGTCTCCATAGCATGGGACTGTCAGGAGGTAGTAAACATCAAGAATCTGATGCAGATCGATGCAGGACTGGGACAAGTGGTTGCAACAGACACAAGTCAAATCCCCTACTACCTGGTAGGTGATGAATGGATCCGCCTGCCTGGTTCCCTGAAGCATATCACTGTAGGACCAGCAGGGATCTGGGGTATCAACAAGGCAGACTCAATCTACAAGTATGTGGCCGGTAACTGGGTGCAAGCTGCAGGTTAGTGGAGAGAATTACTCAATATTTATCCAGAGGACACCTGCTTCTTAGCTTTCCTGATACCATCAGGCTGTTGAAAACATTTTAAATTGTAAACTTGTATGTCATTTGGAAGTACTCACAGATATGTGCTCCTTGTTTGCTTGTCCGTCTGTCTGTCTCTCTTTGTGGTCTTCAGGCCTTCTGAAACAGTTGGATGCTGGAGGTGAACAGTTTATTGTGGGGGCCAACGTGGACGATACACCATACTGTCTGACACGTAGTGCCACAGTTGGCTACAAGGGTCCAGGCTCACCCCTTCCATGGACAGGATTGCCAGGAAGTGTGAAGTATTCTAGTTGCGGACCTTTTGGGTGCTGGGCAGTCAACAAGAATGATGATATCTACTTAATGAGTGTAAGAGCTGGGAAAGAGTGTGAGAGCTGGAGCAGAGTAGTAGAGGATGGAGAGTGTCAGTTATTCTAAAACTGTTTCATATTATAACTGTTGTAATTGTCCTAAAACACACTCTGTTTGTTTTCAGCTGAATCAAGACTGCCAAAACAACGGGTGGAGTCACATTGGCGGCAAGCTTTCCATGATTGAAGTGGCAACTGATGGTGGTGTCTTTGGGGTCAACTCTGCAGGCCACGTTTATACCAGGTAAGGTTACTACTGAACTATGTGTATAATAATGGTATACCTTTAATTATAATTATTATCCTTACTGTACATGCTTTGTGAAACAACTAAAATACTGTAGATACATAAATAAAATCAGTGAAATATGATCCGATCTAAACTTATAGGACTTATAAAGACATGTGTAGACATTGTACGATGAAGTATGTAAGAGTGGGATGTCCTGTAAAGCTACAGTTTGGGATAAAAACAACAACTTCCCAGACACCCCACTACTTGTTTTGGTAAACAGCTGAGGAATGTAGTTAGAGAAATATAACCACTCTCAAATTCATACATGGAGCTACGGATGCAAAGACAGATCAATTATTTGTTTAAAAAAAACATAACATGTTTTTTAAAGCTATACATTGTTTGTTTACAATAACATTGTGTTCTAACTATTGAGTAAAAGCTTACATTTTAGCTTCTTTTGTGGTTGAATAAAGCTCAAGAGGCAGAAGTTATATTCTTCAAAAATCTATGGCTATATTCAATTATTACAGTCCAAAAATGGATGTACTTAAAGAAATGGATAAGCTTTAAAACATGAACCCCTTTCTTCAACACAGAGACGGCATCACAGCCAGTAAACCAGAGGGCACCGGATGGAGCAATGTCCCAATGTGCATGCTCATGGGCCACGTGACCTACGACCTGGGCCGTCTTTGGGTGGTCTCCAAGTCTGGAGTCACCATGGTGTGCACACCTTAGCCTCTCCTCTGCATCTGATGGCCGTTCGGGATCTGTCTAAAGTTCACTTGCTAACTCATCGATCTCTCTTTCTGGAACAGCCTTCCGCTTGAGATTGCCCAACATCAGTTCATAAGAATCCTTCATTCTAAAACCTACTACTCTAACTATACTTTTCAGTACTTTATCTCTGTCAATAGTAATCACTGATCTTAATGATCTTGCTTCAGAGGTTATTCATAGAGATGGATGGAATCCTTTTTAATGCTTATTATCTCATTATATAATCATAATAAAGCATTCAGTTTGAAGCTATTGTAATTTCCGTGTTTCTTGGTTTTCATATTGAACAGGGGGATTTTAGTTTGCTCTGCCAGTGACGATTTTAGCATGTACATCTTGGTGGGGCAAACTCAACAAATTGTTTGAGATACATTCCAGCAAAGACACTACACAACACAACATTAAACCAGTGGTGGAAAAAGTACTTCATTGTCATACTTGAGTAAAAGTCAAGATACCTTATTAGAAAATGACTCAAGTAAAAGTGAAAGTCACCCAGTAAAATACTACTTGAGTAAAAGTAAAGATACCTTAATAGAAAATGACTCAAGTAAAAGTCACCCAGTAAAATACTACTTGATTAAAAGTAGAAAAGTATTTAAAATATACTTAAGTACTAAAAGTAAATGGAATAGCTAAAAATGTACATAAGTATCAAAAGTAAAAGTAAAAATTCCTTATTTTAAGTAAAGCAGACGGCACAATAAAAAAAATTGACGGATCGCTAGAGGAATACCCTAACACTCTTTAGTGATTTCACCAGATCAGAGGCAGTAGGGATGACAGTAAGGTGCCTCACTAGGACGAGGTAGGTGCAAGAGTCAGGAGCAGGAGAGCACTGAGGTCCAAATAGTAAAATATTTATTTGGAAACACAGACATATTCCCGCACAAAATAACAGTAGGCAACGAGGTTAATAAACCCACATAAATTAACTCAATAGAACACAGGTGTCAGAAACAGACAGACACAAACAAAAAATAAAAAATGGATTGGTGGAAGCTAGTAGGCCGGCATCGACGACCACCGAGCACCTCCCGAACAGGAAGAGGAGCCACCTTCGGTGGAAGTCGTGACAATGACAAGGGATGTTCTCTGATAAGGGTTGTGAATCGAACCATTTACTTTTGGGTGCAAGGGAAAATGTATGGAGTAAAAAGTACATTGTTTTTTTTAGGAATGTAGTGAAGTAAAAGTACAAGTTGGCAAAAATATAAATAGTAAAGTAAAGTACAGATACCAAAAAAATGACTTAAGTAGTATTTTAAAGTATTTTTACTTAAGTACTTTACACCACTGCATTAAAGAATCCATTAATTGCAGTATAAGGGTGACAGACAGTGCCCACATACTGTTAGGGCCCACATAAAGCTATCCAGACAGCAGAGCTTTCCTTTCTGCACCATGGAGTGAATCCTTATCACCAATACACCTGACTATCAGCGGAGCCTGGCAACCTGGTCTCAGAGTAATTCGTATTATTCTGTACGTAAATCCGAGACCACTATTTAGTATGATATGTTACATTTCGAATGGGATGTATTCATTTGTGAATGTCCATTACCATTTTCATACGATATGTTACAAATGATAATTTGTATTATATGTTACGAACTTGCAAAACTTACAATATGTTACATATTCTGTTTAGGTGGCTAACGTTAGCTAGCTGGCTAATGTTAGATAGGCTAGGTTAGGGATTAAGTTTAGGAGTTAGGTTAAAGGGTTAAGGTTAGGGGTAGGGTTAGCTAAAAGGTTTAAGGTTAGGGTTAGTTAACATGTTAAGTAGTTGTGAAGTACCTAATAAATAATAAGTAGTTGAAGTTGCTAATTAGCTAAATTGCTAAAGCTAGCCGTGATGAGATTCAAATGCGTTATACGCCCACCCATCCACCCAGACTTTAGTAATCATGTGTCATACCAAACCTAACATATCATACTAATTTGAGTGTCCCAGACTTACGTTTATGAGATCAGGCTGAGCATCGTCTGGCAGCAAGACAGTTCATTCGGCATAATTTACTGCATTTTATAAAAACAGCTGATATGGCAGACTTGCTTAAATAAATAGGGTTTCCTTGTGGATTTGTGTAACTCGATAAGAATCACATTCTGCTTCAATAATAGTGAATGCCGACATGAGTTTAGACTTTTGAACCATACACAAACATTATTACATTTATGTTCAGTAAATTCATGTTGTTTGTTCTGATCATTAGCAAACGAGCTGCGACGAGGTAGGCCTATTCCTTTAGTACTTTCAAAATGGACACCGACAGAAATTCAGATGTTATTTCAGATAAATTCAGCAATGTGTTGAGGTCTAAATTTTACTCTTCATTATATCACCACAGACACACATTGAGAGAGAGAGAGAGAGAGAGAGAGAGAAAGAGTTGAAATTTGAAATATTTTATTGGGCATTTGTGGTCTAAAAAGGAAGGAAAATACAATCCCGAGGATTCACTTTTATGTGAAATATACCGACTCACAGACAGCGCATTGAGCAAACAAAACAACCCTCGCAAAATCAACTGGAATTACATGGAGAAAAACACCTGAGCTAATTATAATACACAAAGTAAGCAAAACAATTAAATGCATCATTCCAACATGACCTAAAATAATGAACAAGATACTAATGAGATAGACCTATATATGCAATATAACAATTTAGATGTACAAAATACAGTATAAGGGAAAAAGTTGTGGATAAGAGGGAAGCAAGCATTCTGATTATGACATTAATCAGCGAGTTTAAATGGAATTAGTTGATATGCCTATTTGTTTCAGCCCTTTTGAAATGTACAGAAACAGAATGGGCCGTTCTTACTGTATTCCCCCTATACACCAAGTCAGAATAGTAGGATAAATAACAGGGGCAAAGAAGCAGACAATAAAAGCTCTTATAATATTCAATAATGACAGTTCTCTAAAACTGGCTATTGGTTATAGGTGCACCACCGTCAGTTTACATAAGGAAGGTGGCGTGGCAGTCCCTCTTGTGGGCAAACTTTGTCAGCATCAAACTTGGTCATCAAAGTCTGGCATTCTCTGGATGAAGTCATGCTGGATTAATGCATGGCCAATGATTTCAACCTGTTCTGGCCCATAGTGTTGCATGTGAATGTTTATCCTTTTAAGCTTGATAATGAGACCCTTTCAGACAGATGTTTTCCAACCTTAAACCCAGACTTGGACCACACACCCTCTCCACCGAATAGCAGGCAGGGGAAGCAAAATAGTGGTTGCTTTGCGGCACTTGCAGTTATTCACCGATTCCTTACAAACCACTCATTGTTGAATTTGCGATTTCCGACTTCTTGTGTAATGTTTATGTCCAATGGCCGATGAGCACAGAGATGTTTTATTCATAATGTATCTTCATATGATAAGGCTTGAAAATGATTTCCCAGTAGATTGGCAATGTGATTCATAATGATGACTGCTTGTCTAGCTAGCTAGTATGCTAGCTAAGATTTTGAAAGTATGATGTTGACATGATCAGTCCAATCAAAGCTACGGTATAACATGTTTTGACGTCATTTTTATCTGAACCAAACATAGACATCTATGACTGGTTCAGATTTAGGTTTGGACCGGACTAAAAACCAACTTCCGTGGACATAAAAATCAAGGCCAGTCCAGACACGACCAAAAAAAGATTTCCAAAAGGGGTCGGCATTTATCCGTGTTTACTGAGGTGTAGCCTACAGTGTCGCCTGAAACTGCGTTTTATGAATGGCCATCTATATGGTAAGCCTACCATTGTGAAACACCAAAAAAAGAACATCAGGTCCAACAGGACCAAAAAAAGACGTCCAGAGGACATTGGCGTCGGCCCGTGCTCACTAGGGTGTGGCGTACCATGTACGCCATCAAAGGAAATGTATAAATAATGTGTTAGGCCCACTGTTTGTAAAACAGGCTGTTGTGTCATACATTTTATCTCCTGCTTGTAGGCTACAGAAAAGGCTATATACTATTTCTACCATATACTATATCCAGGTACGAGATCAAGCGCGTGAACCAACATTTTTTAGAGGCTTAATCATAGAATTACATCTACAGTCCCTAAGGATCTCTGTGGGCCTAGTCAAAAAGATTTTTAATTTAACTTATATGTTTAAATATGTTACATTTTACTATGGAATAAACATAACAAATCAATATTTTTTCATCTGATTGTCTAACTATAATTTCAAAGGGCTCCTTCATAGGCCACCCGCACATGTTTATCCACTTGCAAGATATTTCCAGCTTCCAAATAGTGGTGAGTGGATAGATACATCTTTTTCACAAAACACCAAAAAGTTTCATGTCAAATTTGGCTACTGTCACTAGGGAAGAATTTATGCGTCCACTGCTGTTGCTGCGCGTTTCGGTGCCGGCCACTCATCTCTGCCTTGGCAAAATGTCAATGTTCTCGTTGAACCACATCGTATTTGAGTGCAGGCTATACCATTATTTTTCAAGTTCATTCGTTCATTTGTCATGTCTCTAACATGCGGTAATCATAAAAAGTTGTGTAATAGCCTAGAGTTTTTGTGAATGGCTCATGTCTCACCCTGGCTCTATCTGCTGCATCATTTATGTTGGTGGAGCGTCACAGCGATGCCAACAGAGGTGCTGCTGGGAATGAACAAGCAAAATATTTTGTACCCCTGCCTTATCACAGAGCGGCATCAGCGCTCCCCTTAAAACTCCATATGCCACTGGTTGAGAGAAATTGTCATGTTTTTTGGGCAGAATTACGTGGGTTGTTGTTGAAGGTGGGTCTTGGTCAGTTTAGCTCAAAAAATTCCGCCCTCGCCATGTGCCTGCATAGACAGTCGCATAATCCTGCCTAATGAGCGGGCCGGCCCTGCTTAGAGGGTAGGTACAGGGTAAGACTGCTGTAAAATAAAGCTGTACACAATCAAGACAAGCACACAACTCAGAGAGAAGTTTATTTCATGAAAAATAAAGCAGTAATTATTTGTAGCTCAAATAATTACATTCAGACTTTAAAACATTTTTGTGAGAAGAACCCTTTTCAGGACCCGCCCTGGTCTCACAAATACTGTTCTAGCTCAGCCCCCGTTAATCACACAGGCTAATGATTGGTCTCAATGGATGTAGAATAAATAGACCAATGCAATGTAGCTCAAACACACATTTTTTCAAAGGGGTTGGAAGCACTATATCACAGAAATGATCATGTGGGATTCAAGGCATTTTGAAAAGATGTACCCAACCTCTTTCTTCAATACAGAGTCAGCATCACAGCCAGTAAACCAGAGGGCACTGGATGGAGCAATGTCTAAATGTGTAGGGATTGACGGTGCCTTTAGGGGCAAGTGAACTGAGCAGTCACTCAAGTTAAGCCTGCTCTGAGGTAGCCCCACTGCTCTGAGGTAGCCCCACTGCTCTGAGGTAGCCCCACTGCTCTGAGGTAGCCCCACTGCTCTGAGGTAGCCCCACTGCTCTGAGGTAGCCCCACTGCTCTGAGGTAGCCCCACTGCTCTGAGGTAGCCCCACTGCTCTGAGGTAGCCCCACTGCTCTGAGGTAGCCCCACCGCTCTGAGGTAGCCCCACCGCTCTGAGGTAGCACCACAGCTCATTTACATTTTCAGGCAAGTGATCCAATCTTCAGGTAACCAAAAAAATACTCCTGACTTGCCCGATGGGCAGGTGCCTTTCAGACTTTAATGTAAATCCCTGATGTGCATGAAGCACGTGACCTACGACCTGAGTCGTCTTTGGGTCGTCTCCACTTCTGGAATAATAATTAGTAGTGGGCAAAAACATCCATCATTCTGTATGAACAAGGCATTTGAGAATGCAATCCTTGTCATTGCTCATCATCTCTCATATTACATCATGATCATAGCCCGATCTACCATCAGTGTCCAATATCTAGGCACTCAGTCAATGTTCAAATGTTCATAGTTCAATGTTAGATGAGCAATCAGCATCCCATAACTACACAGCATAATAGGCATCCCATAACTACACAGCATAATAGGCATCCCATAACTACGCAGCATAATAGGTATCCCATAACTACACAGCATAATAGGCATCCCATAACTACACAGCATAATAGGCATCCCATAACTACACAGCATAATAGGCATCCCATAACTACGCAGCATAATAGGTATCCCATAACTACACAGCATAATAGGCATCCCATAACTACACAGCATAATAGGCATCCCATAACTACACAGCATAATAGGTATCCCATAACTACACAGCATAATAGGCATCCCATAACTACACAGCATAATAGGCATCCCATAACTACACAGCATAATAGGCATCCCATAACTACGCAGCATAATAGGCATCCCATAACTACGCAGCATAATAGGTATCCCATAACTACACAGCATAATAGGCATCCCATAACTACACAGCATAATAGGCATCCCATAACTACACAGCATAATAGGTATCCCATAACTACACAGCATAATAGGCATCCCATAACTACGCAGCATAATAGGCATCCCATAACTACACAGCATAATAGGCATCCCATAACTACACAGCATAATAGGCATCCCATAACTACACAGCATAATAGGCATCCCATAACTACACAGCATAATAGGCATCCCATAACTACACAGCATAATAGGCATCCCATAACTACACAGCATAATAGGCATCCCATAACTACACAGCATAATAGGCATCACATAACTACACAGCATTATAGGCATCCCATAACTAGTCATTAATCAATGTTCAAATAGTTCAGTCACAAACACGACATAAACACCTTACTTAAATGTACACTTTAAAACATTTCACTTGGAAAAAGTCCAGTAAGTTTCAATATGGCTGACATGGAATTCTCCATCAACCCAATGATTTCTGCTCAATGTAAAACAATTATGAACTTAAATATTGAAGTTTGCCTTTGCAACACAGAGAGCTGAGTTGATCAAACAAGAGAGTATAATTTGCTGAGACTGACAACTTCAGAATACTCCGTTGGATGAAAATACATGTCTCATTAACATATTTCCCAGTGTGCTACCATTGAAATAACAGCCAAGTCTTGTCAATGTTGATATCCCCTGTAGGGTTGTGATTCATTGTGGTTAAATAAAAAGTAACTGTTAAGGTGCGTGAATGAGGACCCAAAAGCGAATTAACGTAAACAGAGCTTCTTTAATAACAAAACAAACGTAGGCTCAGATGGACCGGCAGATTCCGACAGGACAGGACAAGGTTGCAGCAAACATGACGATAGTCTGGTTCAGGCATGAAACACAAACAAGAATCCGACAAAGACAGAAACAAAACAGAGAGAGATATAGAGGACTAATCAGAGGGAAAAAGGGAACAGGTGGGAAAAGGGGTGACGAGGTAGTTAGGAGGAGACAAGGAACAGCTGGGGGAAAGAGGGGGAGAAAAGGTAACCTAATAACGACCAGCAGAGGGAGACAGGGTGAAGGGAAAGGACAGAAACAAGACACAACATGACAATACATGACAGTACCCCCCCACTCACCGAGCGCCTCCTGGCGCACTCGAGGAGGAAACCTGGCGGCAACGGAGGAAATCATCGATCAGCGCACGGTCCAGCACGTCCCGAGAGGGAACCCAACTCCTCTCCTCAGGACCGTACCCCTCCCAATCTACTAGGTACTGATGACCACGGCCCCGAGGACGCATGTCCAAAATCCTACGGACCCTGTAGATGGGTGCGCCCTCGACAAGGATGGGGGGGGGGGGGGGGGGAAGACGAGCGGGGGCGCGAAGAACGGGCTTGACACAGGAGACATGGAAGACCGGGTGGATGCGACGAAGATATCGCGGAAGAAGAAGTCGAACTGCGACAGGATTAATGATCCGAGAAATACGGAACGGACCAATGAACCGCGGGGTCAACTTGCTAGAAGCGGTCTTAAGGGGAAGGTTCTGAGTGGAGAGCCAAACTCTCTGACCGCGACAATATCTAGGACTCTTAGTTCTACGCTTATTAGCAGCCCTCACAGTCTGCGCCCTATAACGGCAAAGTGCAGACCTGACCCTCTTCCAGGTGCGCTCGCAACGTTGGACAAAAGCCTGAGCGGAGGGGACGCTGGACTCGGCGAACTGAGATGAGAACAGCGGAGGCTGGTACCCGAGGCTACTCTGAAAAGGAGATAGCCCGGTCGCAGACGAAGGAAGCGAGTTGTGGGCGTATTCTGCCCAGGGGAGCTGTTCTGACCAAGACGCAGGGTTGCGAAAAGAAAGACTGCGTAAGATGCGACCAATAGTCTGATTGGCCCGTTCTGCTTGACCGTTAGACTGGGGGTGAAAGCCGGAAGAGAGACTGACGGAAGCCCCAATCAAACGGCAAAACTCCCTCCAAAATTGAGACGTGAATTGCGGACCTCTGTCCGAAACGACGTCTGACGGAAGGCCATGAATTCTGAAAACATTCTCGATGATGATTTGTGCCGTCTCTTTAGCAGAAGGAAGCTTAGCAAGGGGAATGAAATGAGCCGCCTTAGAGAACCTATCGACAACCGTAAGAATAACAGTCTTCCCCGCTGACGAAGGCAGTCCGGTGACAAAATCTAAGGCGATGTGAGACCACGGTCGAGAGGGAATGGGAAGCGGCCTGAGACGGCCGGCAGGAGGGGAGTTACCGGACTTAGTCTGCGCGCAGACCGAACAAGCAGCCACGAAACGACGCGTGTCATGCTCCCGGGTGGGCCACCAAAAACGCTGGCGAATGGAAGCAAGCGTACCCCGAACGCCAGGGTGGCCGGCTAACTTGGCAGAGTGAGCCCACTGAAGAACGGCCAGACGAGTAGGAACAGGAACGAAAAGAAGGTTCCTAGGACAAGCGCGCGGCGACGGAGTGTGAGTGAGTGCTTGCTTTACCTGCCTCTCAATTCCCCAGACAGTCAACCCGACAACACGCCCCTCAGGGAGAATCCCCTCGGGGTCAGTGGAGGCTACTGAAGAACTGAAGAGACGAGATAAAGCATCAGGCTTGGTGTTCTTAGAGCCCGGACGATAAGAAATCACGAACTCGAAACGAGCGAAAAACAGCGCCCAACGCGCCTGACGCGCATTAAGTCGTTTGGCAGAACGGATGTACTCAAGGTTCCTATGGTCAGTCCAAACGACAAAAGGAACGGTCGCCCCCTCCAACCACTGTCGCCATTCGCCTAGGGCTAAGCGGATGGCGAGCAGTTCGCGGTTTCCCACATCATAGTTACGTTCCGATGGCGACAGGCGATGAGAAAAATACGCGCATGGGTGGACCTTGTCGTCAGAGAGGGAGCGCTGAGAAAGAATGGCTCCCACGCCCACCTCTGACGCGTCAACCTCGACAACGAACTGTCTTGAGACGTCAGGTGTAACAAGGATAGGAGCGGATGTAAAACGATTCTTGAGGAGATCAAAAGCTCCCTGGGCGGAAACGGACCACTTAAAGCACGTCTTGACAGAAGTAAGGGCTGTGAGAGAAGCTGCCACCTGATCGAAATTACGGATGAAACGACGATAGAAGTTCGCGAAGCCGAGAAAGCGCTGCAGCTCGACGCGTGACTTAGGAACGGGCCAATCGATGACAGCTTGGACCTTAGCGGGATCCATCTTAATGCCTTCAGCGGAAATAACAGAACCGAGAAATGTGACGGAGGAGGCGTGAAAAGAGCACTTCTCAGCCTTCACAAAAAGACAATTCTCTAAAAGGCGCTGGAGGACACGTCGAACGTGCTGAACATGAATCTGGAGTGACGGTGAAAAAATCAGGATATCGTCAAGGTAAACGAAAACAAAGATGTTCAGCATGTCTCTCAGGACATCATTGACTAATGCCTGAAAGACAGCTGGAGCGTTATCGAGGCCGAAAGGAAGAACCCGGTATTCAAAGTGCCCTAACGGAGTGTTAAACGCCGTCTTCCACTCGTCCCCCTCCCTGATGCGCACGAGATGGTAAGCGTTACGAAGGTCCAACTTAGTGAAAAACCTGGCTCCCTGCAGGATCTCGAAGGCTGAAGACATAAGAGGAAGCGGATAACGATTCTTCACTGTTATGTCATTCAGCCCTCGATAATCTATGCAGGGGCGCAGGGACCCGTCCTTCTTCTTAACAAAAAAAAAACCCACTCCGGCGGGAGAGGAGGAGGGGACTATGGTACCGGCGGCAAGAGCTACAGACAAATAATCCTCGAGAGCCTTACGTTCGGGAGCCGACAGAGAGTATAGTCTACCCCGGGGGGGAGTGGTTCCCGGAAGGAGATCAATACTACAATCATACGACCGGTGTGGAGGAAGAGAGGTGGCCCTGGACCGACTGAACACCGTGCGCAGATCGTGATATTCCTCCGGCACCCCTGTCAAATCACCAGGCTCCTCCTGTGAAGAAGAGACAGAGGAAACAGGAGGGATAGCAGACATTAAACACTTCACATGACAAGAGACGTTCCAGGAGAGGATAGAATTACTAGACCAATTAATGGAAGGATTATGACAAACTAGCCAGGGATGGCCCAAAACAACAGGTGTAAAAGGTGAACGAAAAATTAAAAAAGAAATGGTTTCGCTATGATTACCAGAGACAGTGAGGGTTAAAGGTAGCGTCTCACGCTGAATCCTGGGGAGAGGACTACCATCCAGGGCGAACAAGGCCGTGGACTCCCTTAACTGTCTGAGAGGAATGTCATGTTCCCGAGCCCAGGTCTCGTCCATAAAACAGCCCTCCGCCCCAGAGTCTATTAAGGCACTGCAGGAAGCTGACGAACCGGTCCAGCGTAGATGGACCGACAAGGTAGTGCAGGATCTTGAAGGAGAGACAGGAGTAGTAGCGCTCACCAGTAGCCCTCCGCTTACTGATGAGCTCTGGCTTTTACTGGACATGAAGTGACAAAATGACCAGCAGAACCGCAATAGAGACAGAGGCGGTTGGTGATTCTCCGTTCCCTCTCCTTAGTCGAGATGCGGATACCTCCCAGCTGCATAGGCTCAGCACCCGAGCCGGCAGAGGAAGATGGTAGTGATGCGGAGAGGGGGGCAACGGAGAACGCGAGCTCCTTTCCACGAGCTCGGTGACGAAGATCAACCCGTCGCTCAATGCGAATAGCGAGTTCAATCAAGGAATCCACGCTGGAAGGAACCTCCCGGGAGAGAATCTCATCCTTTACCTCTGCGCGGAGACCCTCCAGAAAACGAGCGAGCAAAGCCGGCTCGTTCCAGCCACTGGAGGCAGCAAGAGTGCGAAACTCAATAGAGTAGTCTGTTATGGATCGATTACCTTGACATAGGGAAGACAGGACCCTGGAAGCCTCCTCCCCAAAAACAGATCGATCAAAAACCCGTATCATCTCCTCCTTAAAGTCCTGATACTGGTTAGTACACTCAGCCCTTGCCTCCCAGATTGCCGTGCCCCACTCACGAGCCCGTCCAGTAAGGAGAGATATGACGTAGGCGACACGAGCAGTGCTCCTGGAGTAAGTGTTGGGCTGGAGAGAAAACACAATATCACACTGGGTGAGGAACGAGCGGCATTCAGTGGGCTCCCCAGAGTAACACGGTGGGTTATTGATTCTGGGCTCCGGAGATTCGAAAGCCCTGGGAGTGGCCGGTGGATCGAGGCGGAGATGGTGAACCTGTTCTGTGAGGTTGGAGACTTGGGTGGCCAGGGTCTCAACGGCATGTCGAGCAGCAGACAATTCCTGCTTGTGTCTGCCTAGCATCGCTCCCTGGATCTCGACGGCTGAGTGGAGAGGATCCGAAGTCGCTGGGTCCATTCTTGGTCGGATTCTTCTGTTAAGGTGCGTGAATGAGGACCCAAAAGCGAATTAACGTAAACAGAGCTTCTTTAATAACAAAACAAACGTAGGCTCAGATGGACCGGCAGATTCCGACAGGACAGGACAAGGTTGCAGCAAACATGACGATAGTCTGGTTCAGGCATGAAACACAAACAAGAATCCGACAAAGACAGAAACAAAACAGAGAGAGATATAGAGGACTAATCAGAGGGAAAAAGGGAACAGGTGGGAAAAGGGGTGACGAGGTAGTTAGGAGGAGACAAGGAACAGCTGGGGGAAAGAGGGGGAGAAAAGGTAACCTAATAACGACCAGCAGAGGGAGACAGGGTGAAGGGAAAGGACAGAAACAAGACACAACATGACAATACATGACAGTAACAGATTTGATTTCACTCCCTGTTTCGGCAGCCTCCCTGAATCTCCATCCGACACTCTAAAATGTAGATGACTGTTTTTATCAAATTCTCTTCTTACCAATAATAAACAAATGGTTCACCAGATGTGTCAGTTGTGTTCGATCTGATCAAATGCCACTTGTCAAAACAACAGGGTTTTTGGTGCATATGCAGTTGATAATGTGTTAAAATACAAGTCATCTGAGTACATTAGCTTTTCAGAGGATCACAAACTGTTTCTGCATATTGACTATTGATTAAAAATAATAATAATTGTACTATAAATGGAACTAACAGAAATCGTGAAAACGGGTTTGCCCTGTCTACACTAGTGAGATTGTTGTATCTGTTTATCTGGTCTGTGGCTACTCAGGCCAGTTTTCATAGAAGCCACAGTCTTGTCGTGCCTGGAGAAATATTTATAACATTCCATTCCATTTCAACATGATACTGATACAAGAGATTGACAAAACAGCGTTGCGTTTCCCTTTAAGTTGCAGCAGTATCAGTTAGGTAGCAGGGCAGTAGCAGTTAGGTAGCAGGGCAGTAGCAGGGCAGTAGCAGTTAGGAAGCAGGACAGTAGCAGGGCAGTAGCAGTTAGGTAGCAGGACAGTAGGTAGTGGGGCAACAGCAGTTAGGTAGGGGGGCAGTAGCAGTTAGGTAGTGGGGCAGCAGCAGTTAGGTAGGGGGGCTGCAGCAGTTAGGTAGAGGGGCTGCAGCAGTTAGGTAGGGGGTAGCAGCAGTTAGGTAGGGGGGCAGCAGCAGTTAGGTAGTGGGGCAGCAGCAGTTAGGTAGGGGGGCAGCAGCAGTTAGGTAGGGGGGCAGCAGCAGTTAGGTAGGGGGTAGCAGCAGTTAGGTAGGGGATAGCAGCAGTTAGGTAGGGGGCAGTAGTAGTTAGGTAGGGGGGCAGCAGCAGTTAGGTAGGGGGGCAGCAGCAGTTAGGTAGGGGGGAGCAGCAGTTAGGTAGGGGGGCAGCAGCAGTTAGGTAGCAGGGCTGCAGCAGTTAGGTAGGGGGGCAGCAGTTAGGTAGGGGGCAGTAGTAGTTAGGTAGGGGGGCAGCAGCAGTTAGGTAGGGGGGCAGCAGCAGTTAGGTAGGGGGTAGCAGCAGTTAGGTAGGGGGGCAGCAGCAGTTAGGTAGCAGGGCTGCAGCAGTTAGGTAGGGGGGCAGCAGCAGTTAGGTAGGGGGGCAGCAGCAGTTAGGTAGGGGGGCAGCAGCAGTTAGGTAGGGGGCAGTAGCAGTTAGGTAGGGGGGCAGCAGCAGTTAGGTAGTGGGGCAGCAGCAGTTAGGTAGGGGGTAGCAGCAGTTAGGTAGGGGGCAGTAGCAGTTAGGTAGGGGGTAGCAGCAGTTAGGTAGGGGGCAGTAGCAGTTAGGTAGGGGGTAGCAGCAGTTAGGTAGGGGGCAGTAGCAGTTAGGTAGGGGGTAGCAGCAGTTAGGTAGGGGATAGCAGCAGTTAGGTAGGGGGCAGTAGCAGTTAGGTAGGGGGTAGCAGCAGTTAGGTAGGGGGCAGTAGCAGTTAGGTAGGGGGTAGCAGCAGTTAGGTAGGGGATAGCAGCAGTTAGGTAGGGGGGCAGCAGCAGTTAGGTAGGGGGGCAGCAGCAGTTAGGTAGGGGGGCAGCAGCAGTTAGGTAGGGGGTAGCAGCAGTTAGGTAGGGGGGTAGCAGCAGTTAGGTAGGGGGTAGCAGCAGTTAGGTAGCAGGGCTGCAGCAGTTAGGTAGGGGGGCAGCAGCAGTTAGGTAGGGGGGCAGCAGCAGTTAGGTAGCAGGGCTGCAGCAGTTAGGTAGGGGGTAGCAGCAGTTAGGTAGGGGGGCAGCAGCAGTTAGGTAGGGGGTAGCAGCAGTTAGGTAGGGGATAGCAGCAGTTAGGTAGGGGGGCAGCAGCAGTTAGGTAGTGGGGCAGCAGCAGTTAGGTAGGGGGGCAGCAGCAGTTAGGTAGGGGGGCAGCAGCAGTTAGGTAGTGGGGCAGCAGTAGTTAGGTAGGGGGTAGCAGCAGTTAGGTAGCAGGGCTGCAGCAGTTAGGTAGGGGGTAGCAGCAGTTAGGTAGGGGGCAGTAGCAGTTAGGTAGGGGGTAGCAGCAGTTAGGTAGGGGGTAGCAGCAGTTAGGTAGCAGGGCTGCAGCAGTTAGGTAGGGGGTAGCAGCAGCAGTTAGGTAGGGGGGCAGCAGCAGTTAGGTAGGGGGGCAGTAGCAGTTAGGTAGGGGGGCAGCAGCAGTTAGGTAGGGGGCAGTATCAGTTTGGTAATGGGGTCTTTCACTTATCCATAAATTGTCTGTATTTACCCTAACCATTAAAAAATAACAAGAAAAGCCTTTCTTGGTCCAGCCTCCCTTCAACTCTTTGATATACGGGGCAGCAGGGTAGCCTAGTGTTTAGAGCGTTGGACTAGCAATTTGGTAGCAGGGCAGCAATTTGGTAGCAGGGCAGCATGACATCTACTTAATGGTTGCAAAATCCCCGAGCTGACAAGGTACAAATCTGTTGTTCAGCCCTTGATCAAGGCAATTAACTCACTGTTCCTAGGCCGTCATTGAAAATAAGAATTTGTTCTTCACTGACCTGCCTAGTAAAATTAAGGTAAAATTAAAAATAAAAAAATACAGGTGGAACAGGAAGCCATCATTGCTTTTAAAGCTGTGTGCAGGGCTATTAAAGCGCAAAGCCCTGCAATGGGACGATTGAAGTTTGATGTAAAATCGCAACTTATACTGTAGATCTACAGAGACATCATGAGAGCCACTGCAGCCATCCTATTGGTCCTCTGTCTCCTGGCCGTCAGTCACGGTAAATTACCATAATCTGAAACATGCTTGGTCAACTTGGAATTGATCAAGATTTTATTGGTGCAATCTACCCATATGTCTTTGTCTCCATAGCATGGGACTGTCAGGAGGTAGTAAACATCAAGAATCTGATGCAGATCGATGCAGGACTGGGACAAGTGGTTGCAACAGACACAAGTCAAATCCCCTACTACCTGGTAGGTGATGAATGGATCCGCCTGCCTGGTTCCCTGAAGCATATCACTGTAGGACCAGCAGGGATCTGGGGTGTCAACAAAGCAGACTTAATCTACAAGTTTGTGGCCGGTAAATGGGTGCAAGCTGCAGGTTAGTGGAGAGCATTACTCAATATTTATCCAGAGGACACCTGCTTCTTAGCCTTCCTGATATCATAAGGGTGTTGAAAAAATGATGTTTTACAATTTTAACATGTAAGTCATTTGGCAGAATTCACAGATACGTGCTCCCGTTTGCTTGTCTGTCCATCTGTCTTTGTTGTCTTCAGGCTTTCTGAAGCAGGTGGATGCTGGAGGTGTTCAGTTTATTGTTGGACGATACTCCATACTGTCGGACTCGCACAAGGGACCAGACACCCCTTCCATGGACAAGAGTGCCAGGAAGTGTGAAGAACTACAGATGTGGACCCTTTGGCTGCTGGGCAGTCAACAAGAATGATGTTATCTACTTAATGAGTGTCAGATCTGGGAAAGAGTGTGAGTGCTGGAGTAGAGTAGTAGAGGTTGGAGAGTGTCAGTTATTCTAAAACTGTTTCATATTATGACTGTTGAAATTGTCCTAAAACCCTGAGTGAATCTGTTTGTTTCCAGCTGAATCAAGACTGCCTAAACAACGGGTGGAGTCCCATTGACAGCAAGCTTTTTGTGATTGAGGTGGAAACTGATGGTAGTGGGGTCAACTTTTGGGGTGATGTTTAAACTAGGTAAGGTTGTGTTAGGTTCTGAACAAACAGAGTAAAAACTCACGAAAAGCTCAAACTAAGTTCATTCACCCACTGGTCCTCCCACTAGCCGGAATCAACTCCTTGCACATCTAGACAGCCAATACATCTCTGTTGCTAGTCAAGAACTTGTTTGGTTCCTCTCACTGGTGTAGTCATGGCCCCGCTTGACGCTAAAACCTTTGTGGTCTGTTCCTTCTCACTCCATCTGACCTGTGACCTGGGCCGAATTCCTCTCTCCTCCTTAATCCACGCCTGTCCTCCCTTATCTGTGACTGAAACCAGACATTTGCCCTGTGCTTCCCCCCTTAGGATCCATGAGATTCAACAATAACATGTTTGGACAGAATGTAATCTTTCTTCATTCCCATGTCTCAGTCAACAACTTTCCAAACACCTACAGTACCAGTCAAAAGTTAGGACACATCTACTCATTCAAGGGTTTTTCTTTAGTTGAACTATTTTCTACATTGTAGAATAATAGTGAAGACATCAAAACTGTGAAATGACACATATGGAATCATGTAGTTGCCAAAAAAGTGTTAAACAAATCAAAATATATTTAATATTTTAGATTCTTCAAAGTAGTATCACATAGTGATCCAAGATGGCAACCCGCCTCACCCAATGTGATACGGATCCGCTATTGCTTTTAGACAGCTAGAACCTCCATCAGAAGCTAGCCATCAGATGCTAATCAGCTAATTAGCTACTAGCTAGTTAGTCATTGTTAGCCACTGCTAGCGGCCTTTACCTCTAGCTCAGACACCAGCCGCTTTTACCTTGGATAATACCCGCCAGTCTGCTCAGTGCGATATCAACCCTGAGAATATTGGACTGCTCACCATTACTCCAGATTACTCCATTACTGGACCATTACTCCAGATCACCACAGCTAGCTAGCTGCTACCGACTGGCCCAGCCCCGAAGCTAGCCTTTGAGCCAGGCCCATCTCCCGGCCTGCTCAGTAGACCCTATGATCACTCGACTACACAGCTGATGCCCCCCCGACTCTTCACTAGCAAAACTAGAAGCCACTACATCGCTGGATTCCTGCCGTAAGCTCTGAACCTTTGCATCGGATCATTGCAACTAGCTAGCTGCTACCGAGTGGCTATAGTGGCTAACGCCCTTGTCCCGAAGCTAGCACCAGTTAGCCCTGAGCCAGGGGCATCTCCTGGCTAGCAAACAAAATTACTCCAGCGACAATACCTCTTTTGCCAATTGGCCTGGACCCTTTGTCGACACGGAGCCCCGCCGATCCATCACGTCTGGTCTGCCGACGTAATTTTGTCCGATGTTCCCTCAACCGGCCCTTGTCGGACATCGGTGAAGACGCTTCTGCTAGCCCTGGCCTGCTAACCTTTATGAACGCCGTGTCTCCCGCTTGCTATCGTAGTAACGACTTCCCTGTTTCATTTATTGCTGTTCACTGGACCCTATGATGCCTGGCTCCATAGCTGATGCCTGCTGGACTGTTCATTAATCACGGTACTCCATTTTGTTTATCTTTAGGCCCCAGACTTCAAACTCAGGCCCTGTGTGTAGTTAACTGACCCTCTCTGCCCATTCATCGCCATTTTACCTGTTGTTGTTGTCTTAGCTGATTGGCTGTTGCTGTCTTACCCGTTGTTGTCTTAGCTTACTCTCCCAATCAACAACTGTGATTGCTTTATGCCTCGCTTTAAGTCTCTCTCTAATGTCCATATGGCTTTTATACTGTTGTTTAGGGTAGTTAACATTGTTTTATTTTACTGCGGAGCTAGCACCTCCAGAGATGCAACTTCTCTTATTGTCACTCAATGCCTAGGTTTACCTCCACGGTTCCCGCACCCTATCAAACCCCTGTCTGTACATTATGCCCTGAATCTTTTCTACCATGCCCATAAATCTGCTCCTTTTATTCTCTGTCCCCAACGCAATAGACGACCAGATTTGATAGCCTTTAGATGTAAATCAAATCAAAATCAAATCAAATGTATTTATATAGCCCTTCTTACATCAGCTGATATCTCAAAGTGCTGTACAGAAACTCATTCTAAAACCCCAAACAGCAAGCAATGCAGGTGTAGAAGCACGGTGGCTAGGAACAACTCCCTAGAAAGGCCAAAACCTAGGAAGAAACCTAGAGAGGAACCAGGCTATGAGGGGTGGCCAGTCCTCTTCTGGCTGTGCCGGCTGGAGATTATAACAGAACATGGCCAAGATGTTCAAATGTTCATAAATTACAAGCATGGTCAAATAATAATAATCACAGTAGTTGTCGAGGGTGCAACAGGTCAGCACCTCAGGAGTAAATGTCAGTTGGCTTTTCATAGCCGATCATTGAGAGTATCTCTACCGGTCCTGCTGTCTCTTGAGAGTTGAAAACAGCAGGTCTGGGACAGGTAGCACGTCTAGTGAACAGGTCAGGGTTTCATAGCCGCAGGCAGAACAGTTGAAACTGGAACAGCAGCACGGCCAGGTGGACTGGGGACAGCAAGGAGTCATCATGCCAGGTTGTCCTGAGGCATGGTCCTAGGGCTCAGGTTCTCCGAGAGAGAGAAAGAAAGAAAGAAAGAAAGAGAGAATTAGAGAGAGCATACTTAAATTCACAATACTCCAGATATAACAGACTAACCCTAGCCCTCCGACACAAACTTCTGCAGCATCAATACTGGAGGCTGAGACAGGTGGGCTCAGGAGACACTATGGCCCCATCCGATGATACCCCCGGACAGGGCCAAACAAGCAGGGTATATTTGCCAAAGCACAGCCCCCACAACACTAGAGGGATATCTTCAACCACCAACTTACTATCCTGAGACAAGGCCGAGTATAGCCCACAAAGATATCCGCCACGGCACAACCCAAGGGGGGGCGCCAACCCAGACAGGAAGACCACGTCAGTGACTCAACCCACTCAAGTGACGCACCCCTCCTAGGGATGGCATGGAAGAGCACCAGTAGGCCAGTGACTCAGCCCCTGTAATAGGGTTAGAGGCAGAGAATCTCAGTGGAAAGAGGGGAACCGGCCAGGCAGAGACAGCAAGGGCGGTTCGTTGCTCCAGAGCCTTTCCGTTCACCTTCACACTCCTGGGCCAGACTACACTCAATCATAGGACCTACTGAAGAGATGAGTCTTGAATAAAGACGTAAAGGTTGAGACCGAGTCTGCGTCTCTCACATGGGCAAGCAGACCATTCCATAAAAATGGAGCTCAATAGGAGAAAGCCCTGTCTCCAGCTGTTTGCTTAGAAATTCTAGGGACAATTAGGAGGCCTGCGTCTTGTGACCATGGCGTACGTGCAGGTATGTACGGCAGGACCAAATCAGAGAGATAGGTAGGAACAAGCCCATGTAATGCTTTGTAGGTTAGCAGTAAAATCTAAAAATCAGCCCTTGCCTTAACAGGAAACCAGTGTAGGGAGGCTAGCACTGGAGTAATGTGATCACATTTTTTGGTTCTAGTCAAGATTCTAGCAGCAGTGTTTAGCAATAACTGAAGTCTATTTAGTGCTTTATCCAGGTTGACGGAATGTAGAGCATTGCAGTAGTCTAACCTAGAAGTGACAAACGCATGGATTAATTTGATCTGCATCGTTTTTGTACAGAAAGTTAGATTTTTTGCAATGTTACGTAAAAAAGCTGTCCTTGAAACAGTCTTAATATGTTCTTCAAAAGAAAGACCAGGGTCCAGAGTAACGCAGAGGTCCTTCACAGTTTTATTTGAGACGACGGTACAACCATCAAGATGTTTGTTGTGTTCCAACAGAAGATCTCTTTGTTTCATGGGACCTAGAACTTGCATCTCTGTTTTGTCCAAGTTTAAAAGTAAAAATTTGCCGCCATCCACTTCCTATGTCTGAAACACAGGCTTCCAGGGAGGGCAATTTTAGGGCTTCACCACGTTTCATCGAAATGTACAGCTGTGTATCGTCCGCATAGCAGTGTTAACATTATGTTTCCGAATGACATCACCAAGAGGTAAAATATATAGTGAAAACAATAGTTTTTTTTTTTTTTTTGTACCCTTCCCCAGATCTGTGCCTCGACACAATCCTGTCTCAGAGCTCTAAGGACAATTCCTTCGACCTCATGGCTTGGTTTTTGCTCTGACATGCACTGTCAACTGTGGGACCTTATATTGACATGTGTGTGCCTTTCCAAATTATGTCCCATCAATTGAGGATCTGAATACTTACGTAAATAAGACATTTCAGTTTTTTATTTGTAATAAATGTATGGAAAAGTCTAAAAACCTGTTTTTGCTTTGTCATTATGGGGAATTGTGTGAATATCGATGAGGGGTAAAAAAAACAATTTAATCCATTTTGGAAAAAGTAATGGGGAAAGTAATCAGAACTGATGGTGTTCGGAGATAGATGGGAGGGGTTGAGTAGAGCTGAAGGATGGGACAAATCTAACAAAAGATAACTATTGTAAAATATACTTTGTCCATTAAATGTATGTAGTATGTATAAGCTGGAAGTAGAAGCCCATTTGATGATATCCATTTGTTTACTCCAATTAGAAGCGAGATGGTAGGTTTAGTGTAAAATATACATATATTTGAAAAACATATGTGGGGGATTGGAAATTATGCAGACAATTACATTGTATCTGCAATTTTAAAGCTAATCTACCCACTAAATAAAAACAATAAAAACATCTATGTCCCTCCCACTTCTAAAACCAAAGTTGCGCCCCTGACTCTTATCCTTAATGTACATGCTTTGTGAAGTGCTTTGCACAAACATTTAAAGAAATAAATAACATCAGGAAGATATAATCAAATCTAAACTCATAATAGACTCATGAGGGAATGTGAAGACACTGTACGGTAGAATAAAGCTACAGTTTGGGATAAAAACAACTAAATGGCCTCTTGTTTTGGTAAATGGATGAGGGATGGGGTAAGAGAAATATAGCCACTCTCAAATTCATAGATGGAACTTTAGATATAAGGACAGACAGATGAGAACAAAATTGTTATTCTTTAAACATGTTTTATAAAGCTATTCATTGTTTGTTTACAATAATATTGTTGACAAACAATTTAGTGAAAGTTTACATGTTTTATTCTGTTTTAAGCTCATGAGGCATTTAAAAGTTATATTTTTCGAAAATCAATCTATATATAAATTAGGAAAGTTCAACAATGAAACAAAACCCAGCTTTAAACAGGCTTATTCGCCCAACATCAGTGCCCAACCTCACTAATGCTCTTGTGGCTGAACATCTAGAGGAAAGCCTTCCTTGGTGAGTGGAGGCTGTTATAGCAGCAAAGGGGGGCAACTCTATATTAATGTTAATGATTTTGGAATGAGATGTACTTTCCTTTTGGTCATGTAGTGTACGTTTTTAAAGAAAATAACAATTGAAATAAAAAATTACTTAAGTTACAAAATTGAAAATACATTCGTCCTCCAATGAGGGGGGTGGTAGGGGTAAAAAAATGCGTTACACTCAGTCTGGTACAGTGTAAACATTACATGGGTCCTCCTATAACACTTAGCAACCTTATCAAACAGCACTACAAATACGCCACCTGCCAAGGACAGTAGGTGAGAGAAATAAGCTTGTTGTGTGTATAGAACATTTCTGGGATCTTGTATTTCAGCTCATAAAACTAAAAAATATTTTGCATGTTGCGTTTCATATTTTTGTTTAGTGGATAATATTATTGTGTGTCTGTGTATGGGAGAGGGTGGGGTTATATCCTCCTCTTAACTTTTTATTGGAACAGGTTGTTTGTCAAATATAAAAAGCTCATTAATAATTATTTCATGGGGGTTGAAAGCTGTTTGCAGGGCTATATAAGAGGGACAAGTCTGTGTTCAACCAAACTGCAACCAAACGTATACCGTCACTCTACAGAGACATCATGAGAACCACTGCAGCCGTCCTATTGGTCCTCTGTCTTCTGACCATCAGTCATGGTAAGTTACCATCATCTGAAAAATATTTTTATAGGCAGCTCTACGTTAAACTTGGAATTGATCATCAAGTTGGCTCCATAATTTCATCCTCCTTTTTGTTGCTGTACTCTACTGATGTGTCTTTGATCTGGTGTCTCCATACCCTGGGACTGTCAGGAAATAGTGGCTATCAAGAATCTGATGCAGATCGATGCAGGACTGGGGCAAGTGGTTGCTACGGACACAAGTCAAACCCCCTACTACCTGGTAGGTAATGAATGGATCCGCCTGCCTGGTTCCCTGAGGCATATCACTGTAGGACCAACAGGGATCTGGGGTGTCAGCAACGGAAACCTCATGTTCAAGTATGTGGCCGGTAACTGGGTTCAATTTGCAAGTAAGTTGAGAATATTACTAAATTATGAACCCAGAGAACACCTGCTTCTTAGCTTTCCTGATTACCATCAGGGTAAATTATACATGTTAACATTATGCCATTGTAGGTCATTTGGAAGTACCCACAGATACATACTCCTTGTTTGCTTGTCTGTCTCTGTCTTTGTGGTCTTCAGCCGGTGTAAATCAGCTGGATGCTGGGGAGGACCAGTTTGTTGTGGTGGCCAACATGGACTATGTTCCAGGGTGTCTTTCAAGAAGTGCCTCACTTGGCTTCATGGGTGCTGACTCATCCCTTCGAGGGATAAGGTTGCCAGGAGCTGTGAAGTATTCTAGTTGCGGACATTTTGGGTGCTGGGCAGTCAACAAGAATGATGATATCTACTTAATGAGTGTCAGATCTGGGAAAGAGTGTGAGAGCTGGAGTAGAGTAGTAGAGGATAGAGAGTGTCAGTTATTTTAAAACTGTTTCATATTATAACTGTTGAAATTGTCCTAAAACCCTGATTGAATCTGTTTTCCAGTTGAATCAAGACTGCCAAAACAACGGGTGGAGACACATTGATGGCAAGCTTTCCATGATTGAGGTGGCAACTGATGGTAGTGTCTTTGGGGTCAACTCTGCAGGCCAAGTTTATACCAGGTAAGGTTGCAACTTAAATTTGTGTATGGTTCCACCCTTTCCCCCTCAACATTATTAACTTGAAAATGACTTGTAATTAGATCTTATAATAATAATGATATACCTTTATGAATAACTCTGGTCCTTACAGTACATGCTTTGTGAAGCTCTTTACACAAAAATTTAAACAGATGTAGAAATAAAATCTGGTAAATATAAATCAGATCTAAATGTATAAGACTTATAAAGAAATGTGTACACAGTGTACAGTAAAATTAGCAAAGGTTGGGTATCCTTTAAAGCTACAGTTTGGGATTTAAAAAAACTACTTGGCCATCCCACCACTTGTTTTGGTAAACAGATGAGGTATGTAGCTAGAGAAATGTAACCATTCTCAAATTCATACATGGGGCTACAGATTGAATCAATATGGATCCATGGGAAAAAATGTATTTTTTTTTTAAACAACACATTTTTTTTAAATAACATTGTTTAGAAACAATTGAATAAAAACATACATTTTGGCTTCTGATGCGGTTGTGTTAAGCTCAAGAGTCTTATATATTCTTATAAAATCAATAGCTATATACAATTATTGAAGTCCAAAAATGTTTTATAAACTTTGAACGCAAACCCCACCCCTTTCTTCAACACAGAGACGGCATCACGGCCAGTAAACCAGAGGGCACTGGATGGAGCAATGTCCCAATGTACATGCCAATGAAGCACGTGACCTACGATCTGGGCCGTCTTTGGGTCATCTCCAATTCTGGCTTCACCATGGTGTGCACACATTAGCCTCTCCTCTGCATCTGAAGGACGTTCGGGATCTGACAAGCTCACTTGCTAACTCATTGATCTCTCTGTCTGGAACAATCTCAATTCTCAACATTAATTCACAAGAATCCTTCATTCTAATACCTATTGCTCTAACTATATTTTCAGTACTTTATCTCTATCAATAGTAAACACTGATCTTAATGATATTATAAAGAATTTATCAATGATGTTTTCTTACACAATTTGACAAGCAACAGCGTTATAAAAGTGTATTATTGATTAACACTTCAATTGAATTTTGCCATGGCTGCTATTTGAGCGTAGTGTAAACTTGGCCACGGTCACAATCCACATGGGTTTTGCTGTGCTTCAGAGGTCATCAATAGGATTGAATGGAATCCTTGTCATTATCTCATTATATAATATTTTCCCGCAAATAAAGCATCAATTTTGAAAATAATTTGTGTTTTTTTTAATCATATTGAACAGGGGGATTTAAGATAGCTCTGCAAATATACAGTTAAAGATCTGTTTTGTGAATCTTCTTACTTAGAAAGTTAAATATGACTAGAGTGCTACAGTACTACAGTGTGCAGGAACTGGTGAACCTTTAGTTCCCTGATTCATAGTTTGATTGACAGCTGTCCTATTGGTGTCAGGTACATATTTGACAACACCTTTTACAGTGTGCTCTATTAAAGATGTGTAACTACCCACTAATCATTACATTACACTTTGAGGCAAATGTGTAATTTATTAACAAATGACTAGTTGCCTAGAATGTAAACATATTGTGGAAACTCTTTGCAGACCATATTGCTCTGTAAATAGCCTGACTAATCCCCCCCCCCCCCCCCCAATACTGAACATGTATTGACATGCAGCAGAGGGGGACACCTGCATAGAACTTCACAAACACTAAAGGATCAATCTGGGTCATTTCCTGCTGTTCCATGATCA
This sequence comes from Oncorhynchus mykiss, assembly GCF_013265735.2. NCBI lineage: Eukaryota > Metazoa > Chordata > Actinopteri > Salmoniformes > Salmonidae > Oncorhynchus > Oncorhynchus mykiss. Next base: position 69,972,190 of record NC_048579.1, read on the forward strand.
TTTCAATAAACCAGAGTTATAAAGCCTTCACTCTTAGAAATAAAAGGTGCTACAGTATGTGGCGCCTTAAACAGTGTTCTTCAAATCAAATCAAATGTTATTGGTCACTTCCACATGGTTAGCAGATGTTATTGCAAGTGGAGCGAAATGCTTGTGTTTCTAGTTCTGACAGTGCAGCAATATCTAACATTTCATATCTAACAATTCCACAACAGATACCTGATACACACAAATCTAATTAAAGGAATGGAATAAGAATATATAATTATAAGTATATGGATGAGGAATTTCACCTGTCCTCGTTATTGTCTCCACCCTCTCCAGGTGTTGCATGTTTTCCCCAGTGTATTTATGGCTGTGTTTCCTGTCTCTCTGTGCCAGTTCGTCTTGTACGTCCAAGCCTACCAGCGGTTTTCCCGGTTTCCTGCTTGGCCTTTTCTCCTTTTGCTAGTCCTCCCGGTTCTGACCCTTGCTTGTTTTCTCGACTCCAAGCCTGCCTGACCCTTCTGCCTGTCCTGACCTTGAGCCGGCCTGCCCTTCGGTACATCCTGAACTCTGAACTGGTTTTGACCTTTTGCCTGTCCACGACCATTCTCTTGCCTATTCCCTTTGGATATATTAAACATCTTAAACTCCAACCATCTGCCTCCTGTGTCTGCATCTGGGTCTCGCCAGGTGTCATGATAACATTATGACAGGCTATATATAATTTCACCACATCAGTGCATTAGTTATGGGGGCTCCTGAGTGGCGCAGCAGTCTAAGGCACTGCATCTTAGTGCTAGAGGTGGCACTATTCCAGGCTGTATGACAACAGGCCGTGATTGAGAGTCCTGTAGGGCGGTGCACAATTGGCCCAGGGTCGGCCGGGGTCGGCCATCATTGTAAATAAGAATTTCTTCTAAACTTACTTGCCTTGTTAAATAAAGCTTAAATAAAAAATACAAATGATATAAAGTATCCATTTGAAGTAGAGTAATTTGTTAAATTACAGTCAGGTGTGAAAGTGAAACCATTGTGCAAATACTATAAAAGACTGAGATACTGGGAGATCCAATGAGAGTCTGAGATAATGGGAGATCCAATGAGATACTGGGAGATCCAATGAGATACTGAGATAATGGGAGATACAATGAGATACTGGGAGATCCAATGAGATACTGAGATAATGGGAGATACAATGAGATACTGGGAGATCCAATGAGATACTGGGAGATCCAATGAGAGACTGAGATAATGGGAGATACAATGAGATACTGGGAGATCCAATGAGAGTCTGAGATAATGGGAGATCCAATGAGAGACTGAGATAACGGGAGATCCAATGAGAGACTGAGATAATGGGAGATCCAATGAGATACTGGGAGATCCAATGAGAGACTGAGATAATGGGAGATCCAATGAGAGACTGAGATAACGGGAGATCCAATGAGAGACTGAGATAATGGGAGATCCAATGAGATACTGGGAGATCCAATGAGAGACTGAGATAATGGGAGATCCAATGGGAGACTGAGATAATGGGAGATCCAATGAGATAATTGGAGAGAGGCTGATCTTGCTCTATTCAAAGATGTGGCACAAGCTGCACTTAGCAGAGAGTGTTTTTAGAGACTGGTGGGACTTATTTAACAGAATGTACAGATTGGTTCATCAGATATCGTTTACCAACTGTCCAACTGTTGCCTGCCGTATAGCCACCTGATGCTCCACGACAGCACCATGCCAGCCAGTGTTCTGCATGCCCCAGGTGCCCTGGATTTTTAACAATGTTTGGTACAGACATGGACAACAGGGAGGGTAGCAGTTGTTCTGCTTCAGGTTCAAGGAGTCATGCCATTTCACTGAAACTTCCCCAGAGATGGTTCCTTAGCCACTGAAGATCTTCCTCTGTGGGCTCTTGGGACAGAGGGTTGTAGTCTTCGGCTCGGTATTTGTCTTCCACTGACTGCACCTGGTTGGGCACGGCTGGCTTCCTCCACTCGCATTACACATCTGTACAGCCGATATTGTGAACTGGCAAAATAGGCTGCATGGCTAAACTCACGAGGCCCACGGAGGCATTTGCATGTGATAGAGAGAATCCTCAGGCCACCTATAGAGAAATGACAAGAGGAAGGATGTTACGTGTCACATGCCTTTCAATGCATGACTGTGAACACCTTGAAATGCATTTGTTGTAAGAAATGTGGTATATCAATAAAGTTTGATTTGACTGATGACATTACAGCTGTAGAATATTTAATAAACTGTCATTTTCACACGAGGACAAGTCGTTTTTCCACAAACATTTAATTGATAACTTGGGATTTTATTACTACGTGTTATTACTACATTACTACATGTCAATCATATAGTGGGAAGGATCCTATAAATCCATCACCCTACTGGTAACTGTAGTTGATATTTAAACTAAATGTAGTCAGAGATGCTGTATAGAATGATGAGACAATCTTGACTCCGCCCTAACAATCAGAGTCCAAAAGGCGGGAAGGCAGGCTGTCTGTTTATCGCTGTATCCTTGTGTGGACAGGGTGTTGTCTTTTATAACCAATTCCGTCTCTGAGGCTGTTATTCGTCTGAGAGATAGCGTGATGGTGTCTGTTAAAACAGTCATCGTAACACCTTATTTGGATAATCCCAAGTAGATGGTTTGTAGATGGTCAATAACTTTCAACAACATTTCAACTAACCATCCACTAACACTAGTCTGAGCCTTACCCTAACCCTTACCCTAACCCTTACCCTAACCCTTATTCTAACCCTAACTGTAACCTTAACAAGCATTTGCTTATCAACAGTTTGTTGATTGTATGATCATCTACATGGGACTATCTAAATAAAGTGGGACCACATTCCCCTTTATGCCTTGATTAACACCATGTTATTATCTCTCATATTGAACTGAACAGAAATATAAACGCAACATGCAACAATTTCAATTTTTTAACTCAGTTGCAGTTCATATAATGAAATCAGTCAATTGAAATAAATGAATTAGGCTCTAATCTATGGATTTCACATGACTGGGGATACAGATATGCATCAGTTGGTCACAGATGCTTTAAAAAAAAAGGTAGGGGTGTGGATCAGAAAACCAGTATCTGCTGTGCAGTGACACATCTCCTTCGGAAAGAGTGGATCAGAATGTTGATTGTGTCCTGAATGTTGTCTCATTCCTCTTCAATGTCTTATCGAAATTCCTGGATATTGGCTGGAACTGGACCACGCTGTTGTACACATTGATCCAGAGCATCCCAAACATGCTCAATGTGTGACATGTCTGGTGATTATGCAGGCCATGTAAGAACTGGGACATTTTCAGCTTCCAGGAATTGTGTACAGATATTTGTGACATGGGGCCGTGCGTTATCATGCTTAAACTTGAGGAGATGGCGGCAGATGAATGTCACGACAATGGTGTCTCTGTGCATTCAAATGGCCATCGATAACATGGTATTGTGCTCGTTGTCTGTAGCTTATGTCTGCACATACCATAACTCCACCGCCACCATTGGGCACTCTGTTCACAACGTTGACATCAGCAAACCACTCGCCCACACAACAGCATACACGTGGTCATACTGCAAAATTCTCAATAATGACGTTGGACGTGGATTATGGTAGAGAAAATAACATTAAATTCTCTGGCAACAGCTCTGGTGGACATTCCTGCAGCCATCATGCCAATTGCACACTACCTCAAAACTTGAGACATTTGTGGCATTGTTATGTTACAAAACTGCACATTTTAGAGTGGCCTTTTATTGTCCTAAGTACAAGATGCACATGTGTAATGGTCATGCTGTTTAAACAGCTTCTTGATATGCCACACCTGTCAGGTGGATGGATTATCTTGGCAAAGGAGAAAGTCTTACTAACAGGGATTTAAACACATTTGTGTGCAAAATTTGAGCAAAATAAGCTTTTTTGTGCGTATGGAACATTTCTGGGATATTTCAGCTCATGGAACATGGGACCAACACTTGTTGCGTTTTTGTTCGGTGTATATTATTATAGTGTGTGTGTGTGTGTGTGTGTATGTGTGTGTGTGTGTGTGTGTGTGTGTGTGTGTGTGTGTGTGTGTGGAGGGTGGGGTTATATTGCCAGGTCGCAGTTGTAAATGAGAACTTGTTCTCAACTCTCCTACCTGGTTAAATAAAGGTTAAATAAATGTAAAAAAATATCCTCCTACAATGAACTTTTCCTTGGAACAGGTTGTTTGTCAAATAGAAATAACTCATTCATGGTTTTATGGGGGTTCAAAGCTGTTTGCAGGGCCGCAATATATAAGGGGACAAAGTCTGTGTTCAGCCAAACTGCAACCAGACTTATACTGTAGATCGACAGAGACATCATGAGAGCCACCGCAGCCGTCCTATTGGTCCTCTGTCTCCTGGCCGTCGGTCACGGTAAGTTACCAGCATCTGAAAACATATTTAATAGGTAGCTCTACATTAAACTTCAAATTGATCATGAAGTTGGCTCCATAATTTCATCCTCCTTTTTGCTGGTTTACTCTACTCATGTGTCTTTGATCTGGTGTCTCCATAGCCTGGGACTGTCAGCCTGTAGTGGATATCAAGAATCTGATGCAGATCGATGCAGGACTGGGGCAAGTGGTTGCTACGAACACAAGTCAAATCCCCTACTACCTCGTAGGTAATGAATGGATCCGCCTGCCTGGTTCCCTGAAGCATATCACTGTAGGACCAGCAGGGATCTGGGGAGTCAACAAGGCAGACTCAATCTACAAGTATGTGGCCGGTAACTGGGTGCAAGCTGCAGGTAAGTGGAGAGCATTACTCAATATTTATCCAGAGGACACCTGCTTCTTAGCTTTCCTGATACCATCAGACTGTTGAACAAATTATTAATGTTTTACAAGTTTAACTTAATGCCATTGTAAGTCATTTGGCAGTACTCACAGAACAGTCCTACTTGTTTGCTTGTCTGTCTGTCTTTCTGTCTTTGTGGCCTTCAGGCAGTCTGAAGCAGTTGGATGCTGGAGGTGACCAATTTGTTGTGGGGGTTAACATAAATGATACACCATACTGTCGGACACGTAGTGCCACAGTTGGCTACAAGGGACCTGACTCACCTTTTCCATGGACAGGATTGCCAGGAGCTGTGAAGTACAACAGTTGTGGACCCTTTGGGTGCTGGCAGTCAACAAGAATGATAATATCTACTTAATGAGTGTAAGATCTGGGAAAGAGTTTGAGAGCTGGAGCAGAGTAGTAGAGGATGGAGAACCTCAGTTATTTTAAAACAGTTTCATATTATAACTGTTGAAATTAATGTTTGTTTCCAGAATGTGAACAGAGACACCTGTCAAAACAACAGGTGGAGTCAAATTGACGGCAAGCTTTCCATGATTGAGGTGGCAACTGATGGTAGTGTCTTTGGGGTCAACTCTGCAGGCCAAGTTTCTACCAGGTAAGATTACTACTCCATTTTTGCATGGTTCCACCCAATAACTCACTTGAAAATGACTTGTAATAATAATGATATACCTTTAATAATAATTCTGGTACTGTACATACTTTGTGACATGAAGATCTTTACAGAAACATTTAAATAGATGCATAAATAAAATCTGATCTAAACTTATAATATACTTATAAAGAAATGTGTAGATAGTGTAAGGTAAAATATGTCAAAGTTGGATGTCCTTTAAAGCTACAGTTTGTGATAAAAAAACAAGTACACAGACACCCCGCCACTTGTTTTGGTAAACAGCTGAGGAATGTAGCTAGACAAATGTAACCTTTGTCAAATGCATAGATGAATCTATGGATGCAAGGACAGACCATCCAAGAAGAAAATGTTTTTTGTTTGTTTTAAACATGTCTTTTTAAAGCTATGCAATACAATAACATTGTTTTCAAACAATTGAGTACAAGCTTACATTTAGGCTTCTAATGCAGTTATATTCTTCAAAAATCAATGGCTATATACAATTAATAAAGTCCAAAAGATGTATGCACTTTATAAATATTGATGAGCTTAAAACATAAAACCCACCCCTTTCTTCAACACAGAGACGGCATCACAGCCAGTAAACCAGAGGGCACTGGATGGAGCAATGTCCCAATGTGCATGCAAATGAAGCATGTGACTTACGACCTGGGCCGTCTTTGGGTCGTATCCAAGTCTGGCTTCACCATGGTGTGCACACATTAGCCTCTTCTATGTAGCTGAAGACCGTTTGCGATCTGACAAGCTCACTTGCTAACTCATTGATCTCTCTTTCTGGAACAGCCTTCTGCTTGAGAATTGAGGACATGAATTCATTAGAATCCTTCTTACTAAAACTGTTTCCTTCATTCGAAAAAACTATATATTTTTAGTACTTTATCTCTATCAATAGTAATCATTGACTGTACTGAGGTTTAACTTCTTTTTATCAATGTAGATGTTTTCTCCCACAAAACTGACCACCAACAGCCTTGTAAAAGTTGTATTATTTTCTTGAAGACTCCTTGATTAACACTTAGAGGTTTGCTAATTCTGCTATTGACCGTAGTGTAAACATGTGCCTTCCAATGTCATCAATAGAGTTGATGTAATCCTTGGCATGGCTTATTATCTCATATCATATAATTTCCCACAAATAAAGCATTCATTTTAAAACTCATTTCTGTGTTTTGAACAGAGGAATTTAAGATCAACTGAAACTTGAGAGATCTGTTTTGTGATGATGTTTTTTGCCACTAGAACCACACGGAGGATTCAAATAATATGACCTTGATGAGTTGATTATTTGAATCAGCTGTGTAGTGCTGGGGGAGAACATTCACTCCTGTGGGTTCTGAGGACCTAGTTTGGGAAATGCTGCCATAGGAAGTCCCACTGTTAGGAATAGAGGTAGGGAAGTGGCAGGGCCACAGTTCAACAGTCCATTTCCACTATTTCTATCTCACCCATAGGGAGCAGTAGTAGCCAGGCCAGGTGCTTTGAGTGCCGACAGGGTTGAAGGCTTACAGGTGTGAGTGATGGATGGGGAGTCTCAGGAATGAAGCTGGAGGAGGAAATGGTGACTGTGCTTGAAGAAGCTGCACTGGATCTGGCCAAACTGTCCACGTCAGAAGTAACATGTATTAATCTTCTGAGCAGGTCTCCTGCCAAAGGAGTTACAGCTGGAGCCTCATTGGATAAAGAAGAGAAGTACCTTAGTCAGTAAATCCTAGGATTGGTCAGTGCACTTTGCCTGACCCGTATGGTATATGGAAGGAAGGAGAAAAGCCTGTTGATATTATTGTTGGAGACTACCTGAGTATGTGAAGTTTGGATATGTGAGGAATGTGGTGAGAGCATTTGTGTCCAAACCATTACAGTGTGGGAATTGTAAAGGATATAGTCACGTGTTAAATGTTTGCAGATGGGAGAAGTATGATATTGAAGAATCTGTGAATGGAAAATGTTGCAACTGTGGTGGGGATCATACTTCGGACTTCCTTGAGTACCCTGTTAGGGGTGAAAGAGGTCGAGGTGTCAAGGCTGAGCAGCAGATCTCCTATGTGGAGGCAGTGAAGAGAGTCGAAGGGGAAAGAGACAACATTAATGAAGATGTGGCTGTGGATGCAGTTTGAAGTTTGATTTCAGGGCTGAGCAGCAGATCTCCTATGTGGAGGCAGTGAAGAGAGTCGAAAGGGAAAGAGACAACATTAATGAAGATGTGGCTGTGGATGCAGTTTGAAGTTTGATTTCAGGGCTGAGCAGCAGATCTCCTATGTGGAGGCAGTGAAGAGAGTCGAAGGGGAAAGAGACAACATTAATGAAGATGTGGCTGTGGATGCAGTTTGAAGTTTGATTTCAGGGCTGAGCAGCAGATCTCCTATGTGGAGGCAGTGAAGAGAGTCGAAAGGGAAAGAGACAACATTAATGAAGATGTGGCTGTGGATGCAGTTTGAAGTTTGATTTCAGGGCTGAGCAGCAGATCTCCTATGTGGAGGCAGTGAAGAGAGTCAAAAGGGAAAGAGACAACATCAATGAAGATGTGGCTGTGGATGCAGTTTGAAGTTTGATTTCAGGGCTGAGCAGCAGATCTCCTATGTGGAGGCAGTGAAGAGAGTCGAAGGGGAAAGAGACAACATTAATGAAGATGTGGCTGTGGATGCAGTTTGAAGTTTGATTTTGTTAAGTTATTTTCTGTTATGATATTTTGAGATTTTATACTTTTTTTCAAATAATGTTTTCCCTCTTGGGATCCTTATTATCTGCCCGCTCAGTGGGCGGCGGAATCCACATATAACTTTTGTGAACGCCATTATAGCATAGAAGAAAAGTGATTGATGGGTGATTGACAATTTGAGAGGTGATTGAGAGTAGACTCCTAACTCAGCAGGGGGTTCCCACATGCTTTTGAATCCTTTTTGTTCTCAAATGATATATTATTTGTCACCATGACCATCATTAACCTGGTTGGGCTGGCTGACGACAGAATGTTGACCAAGCTCACCTTAGTACATTAGCTCCCCTTGGAACATATACAGAAAACACCCGGTTTGCCTAACTCAACATTTTACATTACATTTCAACAGACTGGTTCATTTGTCCTAGTTTCTCTAGATGAAGCTAAAATAGGAGCTGGTGTAGGTTGACTACTTGCAAGCCATTATCAATCTTCTGTAGAAAGGGGCACATACCATCTAGGACCCTCAAACTCACCTCTGGACCTCGAAGCCAATTCCACTGCGTTTTTTCGTTGTTGCCCTCTAAACAGGGACGGCTTTAGACCTGTGACACCAGGTGGGTGCAATTCATTATCAGGTAGAACAGAAAACCAGCACGCTCCGGACCTCGTAGGGAAAGAGTTGAATAGCCAGAATTTGTCATTTATAACTGTGATATATCCATTTGGCATGACAGGTTGACGTTTCTTGGGATGAATCTTGTCCTGGAGGCAGAGCGGTTTTCGCTGGATGGGCCAGATGCAAAGTCAAAATTGGCTACTATCATAAAAACTCATGAAAAAAATATACTTTTTGGTCTTCACGTTAGGGTTAGTCATAAGGTTAGTGTGATGAAGGCTAGTATTAGATTTGATGACTTTGTGGCTGTGCCAGCTAGTGACCACCCTGCAGAGTTGCTTCCAGTACAAGAGTCGTCCCATTAATTGCCAACCTGCGTTGATGAGACAGTTTCCACTAAATCAGGAGTACCAAAGATCATTCCATGGATGGGCCATTGTCTGCTGGATTTTGGATTACGCTTTCAATTAAACCCTAGACAACCAGGTGAGGGGTGTTTTACTAATTAGTGACCTTAATTCATCAATCCAGTACAAGGGAGGAGCGAAAACCCGCAGAAACTCTTGAGTAGACTCCTAACTCAGCAGGGGGTTCCCACATGCTTTTGAATCCTTTTTGTTGGAATGAGTTTGATACCCCTGATTTAGTGGAAACTGTCTCGTCAACGCAGGTTGGCAATTAATGGGATGACTCTTGTACTGGAGGCTGCTTTGCAGGGTGCACTAGCACTAGCTATGCACTAACTAATTATCATGCCAAGCTACATGCTAAAATCGTAGTGAAAATCAAGAGAAGAGACAGGAATGTTTGATAATGCAGGAAAGTGAAATTCTCTGCCGAGTCCACAACAACCAGATGTTCTGGTTTTCAGGGGAAATGGAAAGAGCCTGTGATGAGATTGTTGATTGGAGTTTAACAAGGTGACACTTAATGTAGCAGGCATAAACGAAACGCCTGAAACTTCTATTGATCCCCAACATCAAGGGTGTCAAACTCATTCCTTGGAGGGCAGTGTGTCTGCAGATTTTTGCTCCTCCCTTGTAATGGATTGATGAATTAAGGTCACTAATTAGTAAGAAACTCCCCTCACCTGGTTGTGTAGGTCTTAACTGAAAGACAATAACAAAAAACCCACAGACACTCGGCCGTCCATGGAATGAGTTTGACCCCCTTGATTTAAGGGATCTCTACTGCCCTACCAAGCAAAAGAGCAGTAACCGCTCATAGTAAAACTGAGAAGAATTACTTCAAAGTTGTTTTATTGTCCAGCCAAATGAATTGTAGGCAGATCATTGGAGATGTGGTTACGTTTTTTTATGAGTAGGTCATTTTTTTATTCATATTGGCCCTGACCTCTGACATGACCTATGATCCTAGACGGCAGTTACTGCCTTCTTGTGTTAGTATATTTATGTGTATGTGGCTGTCAGTGTCATATAGTTTGATACTTGTATCAGCAAAGAACAATAAATAATTCCAAGGTCTTCCATAGACACTACAGCCCAATGCTCAGTGAAACCAAGGTAAATGCCACTAACTGACGTGAGTGATGCCAGTTTCTGCCTTTTTCCTTGGTTTCACTAACTTTTTGCAGTTACTGTAAACATGAACACCCATTTTCTCCATAATACAACACAGTTGAGGCGGGATATTTGTCCACGTGATAAAGCATGTATTTGATGTAGAAAAAAAGTTACTGCTCTTACTGCTCTTTTGCTTGGTAGGACAGTATAGTAGTTTCAAGCGTTTAGTTTACTCCTGCTACGTTAGGTTACCTTATATGAGAGATAGCATTGTGGTGCATGTTAACATTCCTTCTGCCTCCAAGAGGATATTATCAGAGTGTAGAAACGTAGGCACCGTCATGTTGCACACAATGCACATTGGTTTAGTTATTTTTCAGTGAATCCAATCCTTGTCATAGCTCATCATCTCTCATATTACCTCACGATTTTTCACAAATAAAACATTGAGTTTAAAAAAAATGTTGTTCAATTATTAAGATGATTTCCTCCAAGGTAAATGCTGTAGAACTCGACTAATTTCTGGTTTTGCCATTTGAAACCCCTCTGGTTACTGGTCTGCCTCTCTATCGTCAAGGCTACCGCCAACACTAATACGCCCCCAGGTATCTGTTATGTTGATTCCAAAAAGCCTTTGACATCTTACGGTTTATGTGCTTTACACTTCCTCATGAAATAGTTCAACTTTAACTGGCAGGTGATTCAATGTGTCATTTGAATATTGTGACATTTGTTTTAACTTCATGATGAAACTGTTCTTTACAATGGGTATCACTATTCAAGATGTTTTATACTCTTTTAAGGAGGGAAGGGCAAGATACAGAGAAACGAGGATAGAGAGGGGGATAAAAATAACTTTTGTATACATAGTGTATGTGTGGACACCCCTTCAAATGAGTGGATTTGGCTATTGTTGTTGACAATTGTATAAAATTGAGCTCACAGCCATGCAATCTCCATAGACAAACATTTGCAGTAGAATGGCCTTACTGAAGAGCTCAGTGACTTTTGATGTGGCACCATCCAAGGATGCCACCTTTCCAACAAGTCAGTTCATCAAATTTGTGCCGTGCTAAAGCTTCCCCGGTCAACTGTAAGCGCTGTTATTGTGAAGTGGAAAAGTTTAGGAGCCACAACGGCTCAGCCAACGAAGTGGTAGGTCACACAAGCACACAAAATGGGACCACAGAGTGCTGAAGTACTTAACATCCGAAAATCGTCTGTCCTCAGTTGCAACACTCACTACAGAGTTCCAAACTGCCTCTGGAAGCAGTGTCAGCACAAGAACGGTTCGTCGGGAGCTTCATGAAATGGGTTTCCATGGCCGAGCAGCTGCACACAAGCCTAAGATCCCCATGCATAATTCCAAGTATTGTCTGGAGTAGTGTAAAGCTCACTGGAGCAGTCGAAACCCGTTCTTTGGAGTGATGAATCACGCTTCACCATCTGTCAGTCCAACGGACAAATCTGGGTTTGGTGGATGCCAGGAGAATGCTACCTGTCCGAATGCATAGTGCCAACTATAACGTTTGTTGGAGGAAGAATAATAGTCTGGGTCTGTTTTTCATGGTTCGGGCTAGACCCCTTAGTTCCAGTGACGGGAAATGTTAACGCTACAGTATACAATGACATTCTAGACGAGTCTGTGCTTCCAACTTTGTGGCAACAGTTTGGGGAAGGCCCTTTCCTGTTTCATCATGACAATGCCCCCGTACACAGAGCGAGGTCCATACAGAAATGGTTGGTTGAGATTGGTGAGGAAGAACTTGACTGGCCTACTCGCCCAACATCAGTGCCCAACCTCACTAATGCTTTTGTGGCTGAATGGAAGCAAGTCCTCGCAGCAATGTTCCAACATCTAGTGGAAAGCCTTCCCAGAAGAGTAGAGGCTGTTATAGCAGCAAAGGGGTGACCAACTCCATATTAATGCCCATGATTTTGGAATGAGATTTTTGACGAGCAAGGTGTCCACATACCTTTGGTCATGTAGTGTAAGTGTTTAAAGATTATAACAAATTAAATAAAAAATAACTTAAATAAAAACAAAAATACATTTGTTCTCCAATGAGGGGGGGTGGTAGGGGTGTAAAATGTGTTACACTCAGTCTGTACAGTATAAACATTATACGGGTCCTCCTATAACACTAAGCAACCTTATCAAACAGCTCTACAAATACGCCACCTGCCAAGTACAGTAGGTGAGAGAAATAAGCTTTTGTGCGTATGGATAATTTCTGTGATCTTTTTATTTCCACTCATAAAACACAGGACCAACATGTTGCATTTTTTATTTTAGTTCAGTGTATATTATTATTGTGTGTCTGTGTGGGAAGGGTGGGGTTATATCCTCCTCTCGTTAGTGTTTCCTTGGAACAGGTTGTTTGTCAAATATAAATAGCTCATTAATAATGATTTGATGGGTGTTGAAAGGTGTTTGCAGGGCTGCAATATATAAGGGGACAAAGTCTGTGTTCAACCAAACTTATACTGTAGATCTACAGAGACATCATGAGAGCAACTGCAGCCGTCCTATTGGTCCTCTGTCTCCTGACCATCAGTCACGGTAAGTTACCATCATCTGAAACATGCTTGATCAACTTGGAACGGATCATGAAGTTGGCTACATGATTTCATCCCCGTTTTTGTTGCTGTGCTCTACTGATGTGTCTTTGATCTGGTGTCTCCATAGCCTGGGACTGTCAGATTGTAGTGGCTATCAAGAATCTGATGCAGATAGATGCAGGACTGGGACAAGTGGTTGCTACGGACACAAGTCAAATCCCCTACTACCTGGTAGGTGATGAATGGATCCGCCTGCCTGGTTCCATGAGGCATATCACTGTAGGACCAGCAGGGATCTGGGGTGTCAGCAACGGAAACCTCATGTTCAAGTATGTGGCCGGTAACTGGGTTCAATTTGCAAGTAAGTGGAGAACATTACTAAATTATGAACCCAGAGAACACCTGCTTCTTAGCTTCTTGATTACCATCAGGGTAAATTATACATGTTAACATTATGCCATTGTAGGTCATTTGGAAGTACCCACAAATGCATACTCCTTGTTTTCTTGTCTATCTCTGTCTTTGTGGTCTTCAGCCGGTGTAAATCAGCTGGATGCTGGGGGGGATGAGTTTGTTGTGGTGGCCAACATGGACTATGTTCCAGGGTGTCTTTCAAGAAGTGCCTCACTTGGCTTCATGGGTGCTGACTCATCCCTTCGAGGGATAAGGTTGCCAGGAGCTGTGAAGTATTCTAGTTGTGGACCTTTTGGGTGCTGGGCAGTCAACAAGAATGATGATATCTTCTTAATGAGTGTAAGATCTGGGAAAGAGTGTGAGAGCTGGAGTAGAGTAGTAGAGGATAGAGAGTGTCAGTTATATTAAAAATGTTTCATATTATAACTGTTGAAATTGTCCTAAAACCCTGATTGAATCTGTTCCAGTTGAATCAAGACTGCCAAAACAACGGGTGGAGTCACATTGACGGCAAGCTTTTCATGATTGAAGTGGCAACTGATGGTAGTGTCTTTGGGGTCAACTCTGCAGGCCAAGTTTATACCAGGTAAGGTTGCTACTGAATTATGTGTATGGTTCCACCCTTTCACCCCTCAACATTATTAACTTGAAAATAACTTGTAATAAGATCGTATAATAATAATGATAAACCTTTATGAATAACTCTGGTCCTTACAGTACATGCTTTGTGAAGCGCTTTACACAAAAATTTAAACAGATGTAGAAATAAAATCTGGTAAATATAAATCAGATCTAAATGTATAAGACTTATAAAGAAATGTGTACACAGTGTACAGTAAAATGAGCAAAGGTTGGGTATCCTTTAAAGCTACAGTTTGGGATTTAAAAAAAACAACTTGGCCATCCCACCACTTGTTTTGGTAAACAGATGAGGTATGTAGCTAGAGAAATGTAACCATTCTCAAATTAATACATGGGGCTACAGATTCAATCAATATGGATCCATGAGAAAAAAGAAAAAACAATTGAATTAAAGCTTACATTTTGGCTTCTGAAGAGTCATACGTTTTTTTTAGTTTTTTTTTTTAAAGTGGTGGATCAGCTTAATATTGCGGAAAGATTGTTGCTTCCATCAAAGTAATTGTTTGCATAATTTCCAATCCCCCATATATTTTTGGGGTAAATATATATATCCAAACACGCATGCATACATGTACACATACAGTATATAGATACACATACCTATATAGACATACATACTTTTTAAAAAGAATATACCTTTATTATTATCCCCCCCAAACCCTACCGCCGATCCCCCAACTGGAGTAAACTAATAAACACTTCGCTTTTTACCTTCAATTTATACATCTTATACACATTTTACAGACACATTCTATTTTACAATAGTTATTTTTTGTTTGTTTTTAGTCCTTCCTCTATTTCTATTTGTAACTGTGCTATTTCACAAAAGTTCTGAACCTGTATACATTTTACAGACCCCGTAGGATTTACATGGTTTATCTTGCTATTAGTCCCACCCTTCATCTCCATTCAACCTCTCCCATCTATCTCTCAGCATCATCCAGTCCCACCCTTCAGCTCCATTCAACCTCTCCCATCTATCTCTCAACATCATCCAGTCCCACCCTTCAGCTCCATTCAACCTCTCCCACCTATCTCTCAGCATCATCCAGTCCCACCCTTCAGCTCCATTCAACCTCTCCCATCTATCTCTCAACATCATCCATTTTGGATTTCTATTTGCAATATATTTTTCAACTGTGCCGTGATGCTTCACAAAATAATTGAACCTTTCTATTCTCATAGCTTCTACAGATTGTAAATTAAAAATAAAATGTTTTGCTAAAATAATTATTATATTATTGATTGATTGACTATGGCTTTTCAAATCACTCAGTATTGCTATCTGCAGCGTTAGTTCTAGGCAAATGTTGCAATTCTTCAGCCATTCCTGTGGACCTGTGACCAAAAACGAGCTACATACAGTATGGACCATACCAAAATAAATGATCTAATGACTCTGCCTCCTCACAGCAGAATCTGCAGAGCTGGGAAGATTGTATCCCCCATATATATAACATTCTATTAGTTGCAAGAATTGTGTATAGTAATTTAAATGTAAAAATGTGAAGTTTTGAATCCGGCGTTGTTTTGCGTATCGATTCATAAACTATGTGCCATGGAATGGGTACATCCAAAATCTCTTCCCAGCTATTTTGCATTTATATGGCACAGCTGTCAGTTTTTGGTCCTTAAATGACATTGGTATATGTTTTTATTTATCACACTTTTCTTTAACCATTTCTGTTCTTTAATACAGGGCCGACATACAAGTTCCATACTTTTTTCCCCTTCTACTTGCCTCTTCCATTTTTGTGGTAATGCTGCAATTAATTGGTTGTAATTTTGGGTAGAGCAGACATTTCCATATGTCTGTGTTAGCTGCATGTGTGACATAACTCCACCAGTCCTATTTATGATATCATTCACAAAAATTATACCTTTTTTAAAAATGTCTTCAAAAAATATAATTTTTAAATCAATTAGTATATTTGAATTTAACCACAATATTTGTTGTATTATTTGTTCTGTCTTTTCAGGTGGACTAAACTGAAATTGCAACCAACTTTCTAAGGCTTGTTTAAAAAAGAAAGATATTTTGGAGATTATTTCCTTTTCAAACAACCGAAAGTGGGCAGGTGTAATATGAAAAAGGCCCTTCTTGAACATAGGATGAGACATTCCTACCAATTTACTAGAGAACCCGTTTGGATTTAAGTATAACTTTTGTATGACTGATGCCTTTAGTGAGAGGTCTAAAGCTTTAATATTTAATAATTTCTCCCCTCCGAATTCATATTCGTTATATAAATAGGCCCTTTTAATTTTATCTGGCTTGCCATTCCAAATATAATTGAATATTTTATGTCCATATAATTTAAAAAGCAGGTCACTAGGTGCAGGCAAAACCATAAGCAAATAGGTAAATATGACTAAAGAGTTAATCAGGGTGATTTTCCCACAAATAGACAGGTATTTTCCCTTCCATGGTAGCAAGATCTTATCTGTTTTTGCTTACTTTCTATACAAATGTATTGGAGTGAGATCATTTCTTTATTTTGGAATTTGTATACCGATTATGTCCACATCTCCGTCAGACCATTTTATTGGTAAACTACAAGGTAATGTAGAATTTGCATTTTTTTGTGATCCAATACGTAATATAGTGCACTATAGTACACTAATTTGGTTTTAATCCAGAGAACATAGCAAAAGTATCTAGATCCTCTATGAGGCTGTGGAGAGACTAATTGTGGTTTTAAAAGAAAACATGAATCATCAGCGTACAATGACACCTTAGTTTTTAAGCCACGGATTTCTAATCCCTTAATATTATTGTTTGATCTAATCTTTGCAGCTAACATTTCGATGGCAATAATAAATAGATATGCCGATAGTGGACGACCTTGTTTTACTCCTCTAGATAGTTTAAAACTTTCTGAGAGCCATTATTTACTATTTTACACCTAGGGTTACTATACATAACTTTAACCCATTTTACAAGAGATTCCCCAAAATGGAAATATTCTAGGCATTTATATATAAACTCCAGTCGTACTTTATCAAAAGCCTTCTCAAAATCAGCTATGAAAACCAGACCTGGTGTCCCAGATATTTCATAGTATTCTATTGTTTCCAGTACTTGTCTTATATTATCTCCAATGTATCGTCCATGTAAAAAAACTGTCTGATTAGGATGAATAATATCTGACAATACTTTTTAAATTCTATGCGCCAAGCATTTTGCTAGGATTTTTGCATCACAACACTGAAGTGTAAGAGGTCTCCAATTTTTTAAACGGACTGTATCTTTATATATACCACTTGGGTCCTGTTTCAGTAATAATGATATCAGACCTTCTTGCTGCGTGTCTGATAATCTACCATTTATATAGGAGTGGTTAAAACATGCTAATAATGGTCCTTTGAGTATATCAAAAATATAATTGTATACTTCCACTGATATGCCATCCAGCCCTGAACTTTTCCCATCCTTAAAGGCCCCAATTGCATCAAGCAGATCCTCCTCTGTAATTTGTCCTTCACATGAGTCTTTCTGAACAGATATTAATTTTTTATTATTATTAGGAAAAAATCCATACAATTAATTTCAGTTAGTGGAGATGGAGGAGCCTGAAACAAAAACATATTCTTAAAGTACTTTACTTCCTCTTTCAAAATATAATTTGAGGAATCATGCGTGACTCCATCATTTGTAACAAATTTTAATAAAAACATTTTGGTAGCATTTCTATATTGAAGATTGAAAAATAATTTGGTGCATTTTTCCCCATATTCCATCCAGTTCGCTTTATTTTTATAATATATTACACTGGATCTTTCTTGAAGAGTCATAAGTTATATTCTTAAAAAATCAATGGCTATATTCAATTATTAAAGTCCCAAAAATGTTTTATAAACTTTGAACGCAAACCCCACCCCTTTCTTCAACACAGAGACGGCATCACGGCCAGTAAACCAGAGGGCACTGGATGGAGCAATGTCCCAATGTACATGCCAATGAAGCACGTGACCTACGATCTGGGCCGTCTTTGGGTCATCTCCAATTCTGGCTTCACCATGGTGTGCACACATTAGCCTCTCCTCTGCATCTGAAGGACGTTCGGGATCTGACAAGCTCACTTGCTAACTCATTGATCTCTCTGTCTGGAACAATCTCAATTCTCAACATTAATTCACAAGAATCCTTCACTCTAAAACCTATTGCTCTAACTATATTTTCAGTACTTTATCTCTATCAATAGTAAACACTGATCTTAATGATATTATAAAGAATTTATCAATGATGTTTTCTTACACAATTTGACAAGCAACAGCGTTATAAAAGTGTATTATTGATTAACACTTCAATTGAGCTTTGCCATGGCTGCTATTTGATCGTAGTGTAAACCTGGGCACGGTCACAATCCACATGGGTTTTGCTGTGCTTCAGAGGTCATCAATAGGATTGAATGGAATCCTGGTCATTATATAATAATTTCCTGCAAATAAAGCATTCATTTTGAAACTCACTTTAGTGTGTTTGAAATCATATTGAACATGGGGGATTTAAGGTTGCTCTGCAAAGATCTGTTTTGTGAATCTTCTTACTTAGAACGTTTAATAAGACTACAGTACTACAGTGTGCAGGAACTGGTGAACCTTTAGTTCCCTGATGCATAGCTTGATTGACAGGTGCCTTATGGATGTAGTGTCAGGTACATATTTGACAACACCTTTTACAGTGTGCTCTATTAAAGATGTGTAACTACCCATGACATTACTCTCTGAGGCAAATGTATAATTTATTATTAACAAATGACTAGTTGCCTAGAATGTAAACATATTGTAGAAACTCTTTGTAGACCATATTACTCTGTAAATAGCCTGACTAATCCCCCCCCCCCCCCTCACTCTGTAGTGACTTCTTAGTCGACCCCCACTTCCCCTTTTGTCTAACAAGCCACCATGCCAGTTTAGCCCACTAGGGCACATTCCCCTATCATTTCTTGTAACCACAATCACCTTGTTTGTTTGTTTGTTTATGAATTTCTGTGAATTACTTAGTTAGTAATAAATAAATGATTTAAGACAACTGATGTATGGATGACTCATAGTGAAGACTGGGTTCGTGCAGATAACCAACAATTTACAACGTTTGGAATGAGACTAACGTGAGGTAAAGTAAATAATTCATCAATCCGAAGACTAATTGATCAGATAAAATATCTGAAAAGTTATTTTAGGAAATGATAACTTTGTAATCTGAATATTTTTCCTTGGTGCCCCGACTTCTTAGTTAATTACAATGATTCAATGATCAATGATTAATCAGTCTAATCACGTAATAGTAATTACAAAGAATCTTTGATTAAAACTATAGGTCTTCAGTTAATGATTGTAAAGACACGACAACAGTATAAGTCTGGTTGTACACTAGACTTCAATTATCCCCTTGAAGGACTTTGCACTTTTTAGACCTGCACACAGCTTTGACTCGTGATGGCTTCCTGTTTCACCTGTTCAATGAAGACTTGGTATCCGGGAGAGAGGAGGGTTGTGTAATGTCACCTGGTGATGAAGCACTTTTTTCTTTTCACGTTTTCTGTGTTTACATGTTCTGAATACGTTTTCTGTGTTTACATGTTCTGAATACGTTTTCTGTGTTTACATGTTCTGAATACGTTTTCTGTGTTTACATGTTCTGAATACGTTTTCTGTGTTTACATGTTCTGAATACGTTTTCTGTGTTTACATGTTCTGAATACGTTTGCTGTGTTTACATGTTGAAATAGTGCCTATAGAAAGTCTACACCTCTTGCATTTCTTCACATTTTATTGTTTTACAAAGTGTGATTAAAATGCTTTTTTAAAATGACATTTTTGTAATTTAAAAAAAATAACAAGGTAAATGAATGAAAAATAAAACACTAATGACCCTGATTAGATAAGTATTCAACCCTCTTAGTCAATAGATGGTAGAAGCACCTTTGTCAGTGATTACAAATGTCTTTCTGTGTAAGTCTCATAAGAGCTTTATACACCTGGATTGTGCAATATTTGCCCATATTTGTGAAAAAAAGGTGCTGTCAAGGTGTTGGGGATCATGGCTAGACAGCAATTTTCTTGCCATAGATTTTGAACAGATTTAAGTCAACCTCTAGCTTGGCCACTCAGGAACATTAACTGTCATCTTGGCAAGCAACTCCAGTGTAGATGTGGCTTTGTGTTGTAGGTTATTGTTCTGCTGAAAGGTGAATTCCTCTTCTGTTGACTGGTGTAAAACAGACTGAAACAGATTTGGCCTGAGATTAGCTCCATCCCAATGTACATGCAAAAACACAGCAAGAAAAAAATATATTAAAACAAACAATTCAAAAAATTAACTGCAATAGAGAACGCTGGCAAATATGATAATGATGGGCGTGGTCAGACCAGCTTGACCAACATAGACGAGCATGGACCAGCTTGGTCCTCAGCATACCAGCATCACCATTATTATGTGTGTCCAAAACACAGTGAAGGCTGGTCACCAGGGTCCAAAACACAGCGAAGGCTGGTCACCAGGGTCCAAAACACAGCGAAGGCTGGTCACCAGGGTTCAAAACACAGTGAAGGCTGGTCACCAGGGTCCAAAACACAGCGAAGGCTGGTCACCAGGGTCCAAAACACAGCGAAGGCTGGTCCAGTTCTACGTGGAATCAAAAAGGGTTCTCTTAAGGGGATAGCCGAAGAACCATTTTGGAACCTTTTTTGTATGGATGAATTGATCAATGAATGAACCTATTTCAAGGCTGTGATCATGAAGATCCCACCAGCATGCTGTTTGACAAAATCCATTAATGTGTAGAGAATCAAGATCACCAGTGGGCTGGAGTTCCTTTTGTATTACATTTAGTATACAGTTTTTCTCCATTAACCTGGTAGTATGAACAGTGGGAGCTTTACACTTTCTTCAATTGGCAAACACACTTTTCCAGGATTTGGAAAAAGTGGATTTGTACAGAATTCTAATCATTAAATCATTAATCATTGGACAAAAATCCCCAAAACGTGCACCCGTTGGGGTCCCCAAGACCGGGTTTGGGAAAAGCTGGACTAAAGACTATAGTGCAGGGGTAGGCAACCCAGGTCCTGGAATGCTGCAGGGGACTCATTTATCAACCGTGCTTAGGCACAAATCTGTGCGTAAACCATGAATTTCAGCTCAGAAAATGTGTGTAAACTTACAAACAACCATGACCATGCCTATGCACGGTGCCAAGTGGTGGGACAAGGGAGATGCTTGGCAAACATATATTTTCCCATTCTACGCTGAAAATGTGTGAAATATTGACAATAATTAAATCATTTTTCAATGTAAATATATTTCCACTGTGAATTCATGCAACACATATATATAATTTCACCACATCAGTGCATTAGTTATGATAATAATCCATAGAAAGTACTGTCATTTTTGAAATTAGAGGCAGGTGTGAAAGTGAAACCATTGTGTAAATACTATAAAATACTGAGATAATGGGAGATCCAATGAGACTAAGATAATGGGAGATACAATGAGAGACTGAGATAATGGGCGATCCAATGAGAGACGGAGATAATGGGCGATCCAATAGGAGACTGAGATAATGGGTGATCCAATGAGAGAGGCTGATCTTGTTCTGTTGGAAGATGTGGCATAGGCTGCATTTCACAGAGAGAGTGTTTTCAGAGACTGGTGGGACTTATTTAACAGAATGTACAGATTGGTTCATCAGATATCGTTTACCAACTGTCCAACTGTTGCCTGCCGTATAGCCACCTGATGCTCCACGACAGCACCATGCCAGCCAGTGTTCTGCATGCCCCAGGTGCCCTGGATTTTTAACAATGTTTGGTACAGACAGGGACAACAGGGAGGGTAGCAGTTGTTCTGCCTCAGGTTCAAGGAGTCATGCCATTTCACTGAAACTTCTCCAGAGATGGTTCCTTAGCCACTGAAGATCTTCCTCTGTGGGCTCTTGGGACAGAGGGTTGTAGTCTTCGGCTCGGTATTTGTCTTCCACTGACTGCACCTGGTTGGGCACGACTGGCTTCCTCCACTCGCATTACACATCTGTACAGCCGATATTGTGAACTGGCAAAATAGGCTGCATGGCTAAACTCATGAGCTCCACAGAGGCATTTGCATGTGATAGAGAGAATCCTCAGGCCACCTATAGAGAAATGACAAGAGGAAGGATGTTACGTGTCACATGCCTTTCAATGCATGACTGTGAACACCTTGAAATGCATTTGTTGTAAGAAATGTGGTATATCAATAAAGTTTGATTTGACTGATGACATTACAGCTGTAGAATATTTAATAAACTGTCATTTTCACACGAGGACAAGTCGTTTTTCCACAAACATTTAATTGATAACTTGGGATTTTATTACTTTATATATCAATCGTATAATGGGAAAGGTCCTATAAAACATTCTAGAACTCTAGAGTCTAGAGTCATAATGTAAGTGTGGTATCTGGGGTAATGACGGTTAATGATGATATCATTGTTTAAGTGGCTGTTTCCTTGTAAAATGTTGACAGCTGTATAAAACACATTATATTGCTAAGATGCTCATACTTAACTTCATAGTTACACACCAACACAGGATAAACTTTATCCCTCATGCTGGCCCTGACCAAACTGGTTAGTTGCCCCTCACTATAGCTGCACTTCTCCACATGTCCAGACTTCTAGTGGTCTTCTCCACATGTCCAGACTTCTAGTGGTCTTCTCCACATGTCCAGACTTCTAGTGGTCTTCTCCACATGTCCAGACTTCTAGTGGTCTTCTCCACATGTCCAGACTTCTAGTGGTCTTCTCCACATGTCCAGACTTCTAGTGGTCTTCTCCACATGGCCAGACTTCTAGTGGTCTTCTCCACATGGCCAGACTTCTAGTGGTCTTCTCCACATAGCCAGACTTCTAGTGGTCTTCTCCACATGTCCAGACTTCTAGTGGTCTTCTCTACATGTCCATGACTTCTCCCTTTTTAATGCTCGTATGCGCATCATTGAAAAATGCCACAAGGTCTGAAATAGACACCAAATTAGACATACAAAGTCGACATACTGTACAAACAATTATCTAGGTTAAGTAAACCAATTTTTTTTGTATCTACTGCTCTGTATGACTCACTAGCTAAAGTGTAGTCAGTGGCTAGCTAAGACAGAGAAAGGGGAAGGAAGAAGTTCAACACTATTTAATTATTTTCAATACAGAACATGGATTCATCATGGATTGGGCAAACGTTTCTGATCACGCTTGTGAACAGTAGCTGACAGTGTTGGCTAGAAATGACGTGCAGGGGCTTCCTGCAGGAATAGGTAGTCTTCCTGAGGTCTTCTCTGTTGCTAATTAGCATTTTGAAAATATTTGAAAGAAAAGTTGAGGCGAATATTGATCAAACTAATCTTGTCCGAGAGAGAAATACATGGTTATCAAAACGTCACACCAAGATAAGCCTACACCAATCACATAGTGAATTTCACAAACACGTCAAATGAAGTATGTGAAGAATGGAAAAACAATTGGAACCATTTCCGTGTCTGACCATTTTATGGGTATTATGATGCGTCCACTGTGCCAGACTATAACACTTTTGTACTTAGCAACCTCATCAACCAGCTCTACAAATATGCCACCTACCAAGTACAGTAGCCGGGTCACAAAGGAAAACAACAGAAGCTTTAAAATCACTTTTATCATGCTATTGTGATGTAGTTATGTCATTGAGCTGTTCTTGTCTATTAATGTTCTGCATTATGTTGTCGTAGCATTGACTATCATTAAATGTGAAGACTGTATATTATCAAATCTTTATGTGTATTTTAATTACGAAATTAAACTAATCATGTAACTTTAACTAGGAAGTCGGGGCACCACGGGAAAATGTTTAAAGAGCATTTATTTCCCGAATGAACTCTTCCGATATTTTCATATCTTATCAATTACAGTCACTTAATGTATTATTACATCATTCTCATTACTGATCGTCGCAAACCCTAGGAAATCGGCACAAACCATAACATAAATCATGAATCAGCGATATACAAATTGGCTTAATTATTTATTTACTAACTAATCAATCACATAATTACATAAACACACACACAAATAGGTTATACATTGGTTATTGACATGATAGAAAAATCCCTGGGTTAAGCCGGTATGACGGCTTGGTAGACAAAGGAAAGGGTTGGGGATAGCTCAAGAGCGGGACACTCAAAGTTTCTAACTACACTCATGGAAATGCTAATACTTTTAAAATGAACAACTGCTCATTTGAAAATAAACTACAATTGACATATTTACGAGTGTATGCCTTTTGTTCCTCGCTGATTGCTGGTCCGTCTGCTGTTTAGTCAATCATCAGAGAGTCTCTGGTTGCGTTCCCCAGAAGTCCCAAGGTCTTTTGGGGTTGTAGTTGTTATAATGGGTACTTCGGAGTACCATTCTGAAATGTTGTTAGATGGGATTCATTTACCCGATTAAAGTATTTAAACAGCTGCAGCCTGAATAATTGTTCTTTAGTTTGTCAATTTCATAGCCATTTCACCATGGGAATGATCTCCACATGCTCTGGTCTTGTCCTTTGGTAGAGTTGTAGTTTAAACCACTTCACACACCAGTGTCACCCGGCATGTTTTGGTCTCTAGAGTGATAGCCATTCCAATGTGGGGACCTCGTCCCGGCGTTATCTGGACCCTAGTTTGTAGATTTCTTAACCATTCGAGATGTCCGACTTACCGTGGGTCTCTTTGGTATCGAGTAGTACTTCTTCTCTGTTGAAAGTTTCAGAGTTCAAGCCATTTCAACGTGGGAACTCCTGTCCCTGCGTTTTTGACTAATGTAAAATGTGTCAGGAGTCCTTTATAAGCACTCGCCTTGGAGGGCGGTTCCATCCCTTTTGTCCCAATGTCTGTGCTCACGAGGGCGTGGTTACTGACTGGGTAAAACTACTCGAAAGACAATTCTCATTTAGGAGGCTAACATCATATTACATTTTCTCACAAATAGTTTCATATTCAATCATATATTTTATACAACCATCAGATGCCAACTCGATAATTGAGAAGTGTACACAACCAAAGATATGTGTGTTAGCTGTCCTTCATGAGATCACCACATGAAACAAACGTGACATGACAATTCCTGAAATGCCTATGGACAATTCCCACATTCTCAAAAATAGAAATATTGTTTAATTCTCCAATTTTGGGGATTAGGATCTTTGGCAAGAAGAAGGCCTTTGTTCTCCATAGGCTCTCTCCCTCAATACTCCATGGCAGCGAAGAGAGTTTCTCCCAGGAATTTATGAGCGTTGTGAAACCTGTGGTGGGAGAGGGAGTGAGAGAGGGGGTGAGCTACGATATAAACCCAAAAGGGCCACGTCGTGACAATGTCATGTGTCATGTTTTGTGTGGACCTCAGGAAGAGTAGTTGCTGCTTTCGCAACAGCTAATGGGATCCTAATAAAAACTAAAAACTAAATAAATAAAATATTATTGTTGAATACATTTTTTTTAAGGGCTTGAAGGGCATTATTTCTCTATAGTGCACAGTATATCAGCATGGTAGGATGTTGAACACAAATCTACCTATAAATGAACACATTACTAGCAGCAAAATTTGTTAATTTACAGCAATGTTACATGGATAATCAACTCTAGGCTCTGTAAAATAATGCAACTCTGTGGAAGGTCAGTTCCACGCCGCTAGTTCCTTCCACGTTGTTCATTATTTCCCATAGAACGCATATCCCCTCGTTGATTATCCCTTACAAAACACCCCCAAAAAGTCTGTGGTGGATATACTGTTAATATCCCCATGTCATCAATAGAGCCTTCTGGGAGGCTTTTTCAGCAGGGTGTAAAAACTTTTGGGCATGGTCATTGTTTTTCTGTGCTTCAGAGGCCATCTTTTATAACCTATTCCGGCTCTGGGGCAGTTATTCCCTCCACCACATATAAGAGATGGACTGGTGGTGTCTGTACGAACAATAACTGTAATCATGCTTTCACTGATCACAATTGTTGATAGTCCCATATAGATGGTCATACTATCTAAATAATCATTCATCTTTATTCCTTGATTAAATCAAATCAAATGTTGTGTGTCACGTGTTGTGTCACAAAGTAACAAATATCTAAAGAGCAGCAGTAAAATAACAATAGTGAGTTCTATATACAGGGGGAACCGGTACAGAGTCAATGTGCGGGGGCACCGGTTAGTCTAGGTAATTTAAGTAATATGTACATGTAGGTAGAGTTATTAAAGTTACTATGCATATACAGTATAATAACAGAGAGTAGCAGCAGCATAGAAGATATGGGGGGGGGGGGGGAGCAATGCAAAAAGTCTGGGTAGCTATTAGATTAGATGTTCAGGAGTCTTATGGCTTGGGGGTAGACGCGGTTTAGAAGCCTATTGGCCCTAGACTTGGTGCTCGGTACCGCTTGCCGTGCAGTAGCAGAGTGAATAGTCTATGACTAGGGTGGCTGCAGTCTTTGACAATTGTTAGGGCCTTCCTATAACACCGCCTGGTATAGAGGTCCTAGATGGCAGGAAGCTTGGCCCTGGTGATTAACACCTCATCTATCATATTGTAGCTGTATTTATTAGAGAGGGGTAAAGACAAAGATTTTGTTCGGGCGCCAGGCTGAAAGGAAAAGAGTAGAATAGAGAGCGTACCACTACCAGACCCACACACATCAGTAGAAGAGACAATTTACAAGAAAGAACCCAGTCATCAACAGAGGATTTGCAATAATATGTATTATCTTCCAGTGGAGGAGTGCAGAGTGTATGAATGTGGGGGGTGTTCATAGACACAACAAAGGCCTTAAAAATGTCCACAATCTTCTTGGCCACGTCATTAGTACACCCCACCTCAATACAGTTCAAATAACAATACACAACTTGCAAGCAACCTCACTTTTAACTAAAATGTCCACCCAAATACTTCTGGCAGGGCAATAATAGTCCAGCTCTAATGAACTTCAATGGAAAGTGCATTTGAAAAATAGAAAGTCTGCTGCAGGGTAAAGCACTGGAACGATAGAAGGAAGAGAAAGAGAGATCTTAGCTGTTGACTTGCAGTTGTACTGTCTGACCGTCTGATGGTTTATTGGCTTGTATGTCAAAGCTTCGCAACAATGTTGCTACTAAGCCATACGATCCAACAAGGACTTCTGCAGCATAGCGCACACACACACACACACACACACACACACACACACACACACACACACACACACACACACACACACACACACACACACACACACACACACACACACGCACACGCACACAATAAAACTGTCGCGCCAACCAAGAGCTCCACCCCAGTGAGCTGAAAGAGCTGTCTTTATTTCCTCCTTCCTTACTGCTGATGAGGTCTTAAAGTGTCAGCGCATGGTGAAGGCTCCGTGCAGGATTTCGCCACAATATGATCATATCTCATATTGTGCGTGTGTGTGTGTGTGTGTGTGTGTGTGTGTGTGCGTGCATGGTTGTGTGTGTGTGCGGGGGGAATTATATCCACCTCCCATTAACTTTACCTTGGAACAGGTTGTTTGTCAAATGTAAATAGCTCATTAACACTTTTATATTTCTATTGTGTCTTTGTGTGGGAGAGGGTGGGGTTATATCCTCCTCCCAACTTCTCCTTGGAACAGGTTGTTTGTCCTCCTCCTGTTAACTTTTCCTTGGAACAGGTTTTTTGTCAAATATAAATAGCTCATTAATAATTATTTTATGGGGGTTGCTGTTTGCAGGGCTATATATATGAGGGGACAAAGTATGTGTTCAACCAAACTGCAACCAGACTTATACTGTAGATCTACTGAGACATCATGAGAGCCACTGCAGCCGTCCTATTGTTCCTCTGTCTCCTGGCTGTCAGTCATGGTAAGTAACCATCATCTTAAACATGCTTGATCAACTTCGAATTGGTCATGAAGTTGGCTCCATAATTTCATCCTCCTTTATACTGGTTTACTTTACTCATGTGTCATTGATCTGGTGTCTCCATAGCCTGGGACTGTCAGCCTGTAGTGGATATCAAGAATCTGATGCAGATCGATGCAGGACTGGGGCAAGTGGTTGCTACGAACACAAGTCAAACCCCCTACTACCTGGTAGGTGATAAATGGACCCCCCTGCCTGGTTCCCTGAAGCATATCACTGTAGGACCAGCAGGGATCTGGGGAATCAACAAGGCAGACTCAATCTACAAGTATGTGGCCGGTAACTGGGTGCAAGCTGCAGGTTAGTGGAGAGCATTACTCAATATTTATCCAGAGGACACCTGCTTCTTAGCTTTCCTGATACCATCAGGCTGTTGAAAGAATGATTAATGTTTTACATGTTTAACATAATGCCATTGTAAGTAATTTGGCAGTACTCACAGATACGCACTTCATGTTTGCTTGTCTGTCTGTCTTTGTGGTCTTCAGGCAGTTTGAAGCAAGTGGATGCTGGGGGCAACCAGTTTATTGTGGGGGTCTACATGAAAGATACTTCATTCTGTCTGACAAGTAGTGCCACAGTTGGCTACAAGGGTCCAGGCTCACCCCTTCCATGGACAGGATTGCCAGGAAGTGTGAAGTATTCTAGTTGCGGACCTTTTGGGTGCTGGGCAGTCAACAAGAATGATGATATCTTCTTAATGAGTGTAAGATCTGGGGAAGAGTGTGAGAGCTGGAGCAGAGTAGTAGAGGATGGAGAGTGTCAGTTATTCTAAAACGGTTTCATATTATAACGGTTGTAATTGTCCTAAAACACTGATTGAATCTGTTTTCCAGCTGAATCAAGACTGCCGAAACAATGGGTGGAGTCACATTGATGGCAAGCTTTCCATGATTGAAGTGGCAACTGATGGTAGTGTCTTTGGGGTCACCTCTGCGGGTAGTGTTTATACCAGGTAAGGTTGCTACTGAACTATGTGTATGGTTCCACCCTTTTTCCACATTATTTCCACACATTATTAAATCATTTGAAAATGATATGATAACTCTTATCCTTACTGTACATGCTTTGTGAAGCAAAAAAATGTAAATTAATTTATTATCTACGTTTTTTTATTTAAAATCTAAACTTATAATAGACTTATAAAGAAATGTGTTGACCGTGTAAAAGTTGGATCTCCTTTTAAAGCTACAGTTTGGGATACAAAAATCTATGGCTATATACAATTATATAAGTCTAACAATGTATGCGCTTTATAAAACATTTATGAGCTTTAAATGTGAAACGCCATTTTCAAATAGTGTATGTTGATGTTAGGGTGGTGCTGGAGATGATTAATATGAAGTAGCAACATTTAGAAATGTCCCTTTAAGATCATGAGGCATGTGAACCCACCTCCTTCTTCAACACAGAGATGGCATCACAGCCAGTAAACCAGAGGGCACTGGATGGAGCAATATCCCAATGTGCATGATAATGAAGCATGTGACCTACGACCTGGGCCGTCTTTGGGTCGTCTCCAAGTCCGGCTTCGCCATGGTGTGCACACATTAGCTTCTCCTTTGCAGCTGAAGGCCGTTCAGAATCTGACAAGTTCACTTGCTAACTCATTGATGTTGGTTTCTGGAAGAGCCTTCTGCTTGAGAAATTTTTATGTTATTTCACAAGATCCTTAATACAAAAACAAAATGTCTTTAACTATACTTTTTCAGTACCTTATCTCTATCAATATTAAATCAATGATCTTATTGAGAAGATAAAAATGTTCGGTGAAGATTTATTCTCACACAAAATTGACCAGCAACAGCATTATTTAAGTTGTGTGCTATTTTCTTGATCAGTCCTTGATTAACACCTAAATATATCTTTGCCATGGAGGCTATTTAACTGTAGTGTAAACTAGGGCACGGTCATGTTGCTCACAATCCACATGGGTTTTGCTGTTCTTCAGAGGTCATCAATAGGGTTGGATGGAATCCTTGTTATTGCTCATTATCTCCTATAATTTCCCTCAAATAAAGCATTCATTTTGAAACTCATTTCAGTGGTTTTAAATAATATTGAACAGGGGGATTTAAGGTAGCTCTGAAAGATCCAGTTAACAATCTGTTTTGTGACTCTTCTTTCTCAAAAAGTTAAATATGACTTGTGTACTATAGTTCTACAGTGTGCAGGAACTGGTGAACCTTTAGTTCCCTGATGCATAGTTTGATTTACAGGTTCCCTATTAATGTAGTGTCAGGGACATACAGTGGTGTAAGAATACTTGAAAGTACTACTTAATTCGTTTTTGTGTTTTACTATTTCTATA
This sequence comes from Oncorhynchus mykiss, assembly GCF_013265735.2. Lineage (NCBI taxonomy): Eukaryota > Metazoa > Chordata > Actinopteri > Salmoniformes > Salmonidae > Oncorhynchus > Oncorhynchus mykiss. The sequence continues at coordinate 70,002,338 of NC_048579.1, forward strand.
TAGAGTACCAATCAAAAGTTTGGACACACCTCCTCATTCAGGGGTTGTTCTTTTTTTTTGTTATATTCTAGATTGTGGAATAATAGTGAAGACATCAAAACTATGAAATAACACATATGGAATCATGTAGTAACCAAAAAAAGTGTTCAATAAATCAAAATATATTTTATATTTGAAATTCTTCAAAGTAGCCACCCTTTGCCTTGATGACAGCTTTGCACACTCTTGGCATTATCTCAACCAGCTTCATGAGGTAGTCACCTGGAATGCATTTCAATTAACAGGTGTGCCTTGTTCAAAGTTAATTTGTGGAATTTCTTTCCTTCTTAATGCGTTTGAGTCAATCAACAAGGTAGAGGTGGTATCCAGAAGATAGCCCTATTTAGTCTGCTCCCGCTCTCCTTCCGCCAGGCTGCACTGCATTACGCACTCCTGCCACCACCATTATGCACACCTGCTTACCCTCGTCACATGCTACAGCGATTCATTGGACTCAATCACCTGTGTTATTACCTCCCCTACATCTGTCTGTTCCCCAGCTCTGTTCCCTGCTTCTGCGTTAATTGTCGTATGTCATTGTGTTACCAGGTTCAGACGCTGTTCCTGTCCTGTTCCATGTCTGTGCAAAATTAAATGTTCACTCTCCATTCCTGCTTCTCATTATTAGCCTCTGTCCATATTATGGCAAGAACAGCTCAAATAAGCAAAGAGAAACGACATTCCATCATTACTTGAAAACTTCTTCAGGATCGGTGGGTCCCCCACGAAACGGTAGAGCTAACATAGGCTAATGCGATTAGCATGAGTTTGTAAGTAACAAAACATTTCCCAGGACATAGACATATCTGATATTGGCAGAAATATTAAATTATTGTTCATCTAACTTTCCACTTCACAGTAGCTATTACAGTGAAAGAATACCATGCTATTGTTTGAGGACAGTGCACAGTTTGGAACTTGAAAAGTTATTTTAATAAACAAATTAGGCACATTTGGGCAGTGTTGATACGCTGTGTTGAACAGAAATGCAATGGTTCATTGGACCAGTCTAAAACTGTGCACATACACAGCTGGATCTACTGCAGAGAAAGCCTGCAAAGTTATGTCATACTTTCCAGGTCCATACCCAAACAGTTTGAACTTCTAATTTTAAAAATGAATCTCTCCAGAAATTAGTCTCTCACTGTTGCCGTCTGCTACCGACCCCCCTCAGCTCCCAGCTGTGCCCTGGACACCATTTGTGAATTGATCGCCCCCCGTCTAGCTTCAGAGTTTGTTCTGTTAGGTGACCTAAACTGGGATATGCTTAACACCCCGGCAGTCCTACAATCTAAGCTAGATGCCCTCAATGTCACACAAATCATCAAGGAACCCACCAGGTACAACCCTAAATCTGTAAACATGGACACCCTCATAGACATTATCCTGACCAACTGGCCCTCCAATTACACCTCCGCTGTCTTCAATCTCAGTTCTCAATCTTGGATCTCAGCGATCACTGCCTAATTGCCTGTATCCACTGCGGGTCCGCGGTCAAACGACCACCCCTCATCACTGTCAAACACTCCCTAAAACACTTCTGCGAGCAGGCCTTTCTAATCGACCTGGCCCGGGTATCCTGGAAGGATATTGACCTCATCCCGTCAGTTGAGGATGCCTGGTCATTCTTTAAAAGTAACTTCCTCACCATCTAAGATAAGCATGCTCCATTCAAAAAATGCAGAACTAAGAACAGAACCCTTGGTTCACTCCAGACCTGACTGCCCTCGACCAGCACAAAAACATCATGTGGCGTACTGCAATAGCATCGAATAGGCCCCGCGATATGCAACTGTTCAGGGAAGTCAGGAACCAATACACGGAGTCAGTCAGGAAGCAAAGGCCAGCTTTTTCAAGCAGAAATTTGCATCCTGTAGCTCTAACTCCAAAAAGTTCTGGGACACTGTAAAGTCCATGGAGAACAAGAGCACCTCCTCCTAGCTGCCCACTTTACTGAGGCTAGGTAACACGGTCACCACCGATAAATCCATGATAATCGAAAACTTCAACAAGCATCTCAACGGCTGGCCATGCCTTCCTCCTGGCTACTCCAACCTCGGCCAACAGCTCCGCCCCCCCCCCCCCCCCCCCCCCCCCGCACCTACTCGCCCAAGCCTCCCCAGCTTCTCCTTTACCCAAATCCAGATAGCAGATGTTCTGAAAGAGCTGCAAAACCTGGACCCATACAAATCAGCTATTTCTGAAACTATCCGCCGCCTTTGTCGCAACCCCTATTACCAGCCTCCTCATGCCTTTTGCACATAATGTATATATACTTTTTTCTACTGTGTTATTGACTTGTTTATTGATTACTCCATGTGTAACTCTGTGTTGTCTGTTCACACTGCTATGCTTTATCTTGGACAGGTCGCAGTTGTAAATGAGAACTTGTTCTCAACTAGCCTACCTGGTTAAATAAAGGTGAAATAAATTTGAAAAATCTAGTGGCCACAATCTTTACATCCCCTTGGCAACATAGATATCAACCAGATTGCAAGTAGCAAATGCATTATTATTCTTGTTCTACATGCTGATGTGACAATTCCTCCACCAGAGGCCAGCCGAGATCCTTCATGGTCTTTGGCCAAATGTATTTACAATCTTTGCTAGGAAATGCGATGCTGTCTCCAATAATATTTCTACTTAATTTTTTACGTTTGTGGCGTCTCCACTTTCCAAGCGTACTCAGGAATAATTCCAAATGTTTCTCATAGGGAAGCATTGCATGGTATTTCTTGTTTTGATTCTTGCCGCACTTCCCCTCACCACTGCTTGTCAACAACTGTCACGTTCTGACCATCGTTCGTGTGTGAGTCGCCAGTCAGTATGGAGCAGCCAGAGTCGCCAGTCAGCATGGAGCAGCCAGTCAGCATGGAGCAGCCAGAGCAGCCAGTCAGCATGGAGCAGCCAGAGCTGCCAGTCAGCATGGAGCAGCCAGAGCTGCCAGTCAGCCAGGATCTTCCAGATCCGCCAGTCAGCCAGGATCCGCTATTCAGCCAGGATCCGCCATTCAGCCAGGATCTTCCAGATCCGCCAGTCAGCCAGGATCCGCCAGTCAGCCGGGATCTGCCGGAACTGCCAGTCAGCCAGGATCTGCCAGAACTGCCAGCCAGCCAGGATCTGCCAGAGCCAACTACCTGCCTGGGCTTCCTCTCAGTGCTGAGCTTCCTCTCAGTCCCGAGCTACCTCTCAGTCCCGAGGCTACCTCTCAGTCCCGAGCTTCCCCTCAGGCCCGAGCTACCCCTCAGGCCCGAGCTACCCCTCAGGCCCGAGCTACCCCTCAGTCCCGAGCTACCCCTCAGTCCCGAGCTGCCCCTCAGTCCAGTGGGGCCCTTGGTGAGGACTACTAGGCCAAGGTCGGCGGCGAGGGTCGCCTATCTAGGGACGCTAAGGAGGTGGACTAAGACTATCATGGAGTGGGGTCCACGTCCAGCGCCAGAGCCGCCACCGCGGACAGATGCCCACCCACACCCTCCCCTATAGGTTTAGGTTGTGTGTCCGGAGTCCGCACCTTGGAGGGGGGGTACTGTCACGTTCTGACCATCGTTCGTGTGTGTTTTCCTTGTTTTAGTGTTGGTCAGGACGTGAGCAGGGTGGGCATTCTATGTTGTGTGTCTGGTGTGTCTATTTCTATGTTTGGCCTGATATGGTTCTCAATCAGAGGCAGGTGTTAGTCATTGTCTCTGATTGGGAACCATATTTAGGTAGCCTGTTTGGTGTTGGGTTTTGTGGGTGATTGTCCTTGTTCCTGTCTCTGTGTTATTTTGCACCAGTATTAGGCTGTTTCGGTTTTCGTGTTACGTTTATTTGTTTTTGTATTTGATCGTGTTTACTTTGTCTCATTAAACGTGGATCGCAATAGCCACGCCGCATTTTGGTCTGACTCTCTTTCACCTAAGGAAAACCGTTACAACATCATAAGCTGTATTTTCTTGACCTTGATTAAAGATATCTCAAGGACACACGATTTCCTCCCCTTGTGTAGTTTGTTATTATTAGAGACCCAGATAATCTAAAGTGGGTGTTATCGTTCATAACCAATTGGACTCTGGGGCTGTAATTCACTGCACCGCGTATGAAAGATAGTGTGGTGGTGCCTGTTTACACTTTACTTGGATAATCCCAAGTAGATGTTCAGTAGATGTTCAATAACTCAACAACATTTCAACTAACTAACCCTGAACCTAAACTTAACCCTTAGCCTAACCCTAAACCTAACCCTTATCCTAACGCTGACACTAACTGTAACCTTAACAAACATTTGCTTATCAACAGATAGTTCAATATAGATGATCTACAGATGGTAATACTGTCTAAATAAAGTGTGACCACATTCACCTTTGTTCCTTGATTAACACCGTGTCATCATATATTATATTAGCAGATCTCATATATTTGTGCGTGCGTACATGTGTACATGTTTTCCTGCCTTCTCAGGACCCCAACGTCCAAACAATGCACCTGAATGTTCTGACAAGGTAGGAAAACAATAACTTAGCAGGAAGATCAGAATGCCATGAACCCAAAGGTTGTGAGTTCAAATCTCAGGCAAGGACATGTTGAATAACAATTACTGAATAAATGAACATGAACAATGTAATCATGTACGTCAGATATATAAGTTGAAAACATTGTCTGTGAAAAGCACTTTGTGTGTGTAACCAGTTGCACATGCTTTCTTTGTTAGATGCCCAAATAATAGTTGAACAAACATAGACAAGTTGAGCAAACACAATTTTGGGCCAACTAAACATTGAGTTCTGCTAACACTTGACCTGAAAAGTTGAGTAAACAAAAAAAAAAAGCCATACTTAATAATAATTAGTTGAAACTACTTTATTTTTTTACCGTGTATATTTGACGGTCTCTCTAACATTTAGGATCTCCTTTAAACACGAACCTCACCCCTTTCTTCAACACAGAGTCAGCATCACAGCCAGTAAACCAGAGGGCACTGGATGGAGCCATGTCTCAATGTGCATGCACATGAAGCATGTGAGAGCAAAATTGCAAGATTGTTATAATACTTTTATTGCATCAAATAGTTGTTTTATGCAACAGAATAGAGGATTCTTATAACTATTGTGTGTGTGTTCTACTGAGGATGGGCCTCTGGGAGATAACACTGACAGGAGATTTACGATGTCTTTTGGGTGATAAAACCTAAGGAGACCGCATTCCAGAGCATGAGTTAATGTTTCTGATCTATTTGGTACCAGGGAGAGATGGCTCGGGGCCAGACCCGGGTCTCTACACAAAGATAACTGTTTTTACAGCAGATACTGTCTGCTGTGAATTTTAAGTATCTTTCATACAAATCTTAACCTTGTGACCCTTTCAATGTAGGGGTGTATCTTGACTATAAAAGACCTTTGTTATTTTTTTCTCGGGGCTCTCAACGAATCATCTTATAGCACTTATATCGATTAACTTTATATGTGTGTGTGGTATTGACCTGCTCCCTTATTAATAAGTGAATAAAGATTTAGTTTAAGTATAACTCTGACTTGTGTGATAAGTTTGTCTCCTCATTTGATAGTAAAGAAATTAGCCACCACAAGCACGTGACCTAAGACTTGGACCATCTTTGGGTCATCTCCAAGTCCGGTTTCACCATGCCTTTCCTGTTGAGGATGTGCTGGATTTTTTAAAATGTTTGTGCTTTTCTAATAACCATTTTCTGTGTTCATGCAAGTGACTGACTGAACAAATTCTCACTATCAGTATCTGCTATTTAGCAGTACGCCCAGACCTTTGTTTTGAGAAGGCATTTTGCTACACTCGCAATAACATCTGCTAACCATGTGTATGGGACCAATACAATTTGATTTGATTTGAAAGATCTAATTTTCAAGGTCTCAGTTTAGAGAGAAATAAACCTTGTGAGATGTTAGTCTGTCACATGTTATGAACCAGTATTGGTCTGTCACATGTTATGAACCAGTATTGGTCTGTCACATGTTATGAACCAGTATTGGTCTGTCACATGTTATGAACCAGTATTGGTCTGTCACATGTTATGAACCAGTATTGGTCTGTCACATGTTATGAACCAGTATTGGTCTGTCACATGTTATGAACCAGTATCGGTCGGTCATATGTTATGAACCAGTATTGGTCTGTCACATGTTATGAAACAGTATTGGTCTGTCACATGTTAGGAGCAGAGCTCCTGATTGACACGTATACTATGGTGCATTGAGTTGTTTGGAACCTCTCCAGCATGCTGATCAGAAAGGATGATTCATTTAAGATTGATTTTGAGTGTCCCTGGTGGTAATATCCACGACATGGTGGTACATTTCCACTACAATAGTTTAGAGATTTTATTGAAAAATAACTGTCGCCGGAGGCCCCGGACTGTGGACCGTCACCGGAGGTTCCGGACTGTGGACCGCCACCGGAGGCTCCGGACTGTGGACCGTCGTTGGAGATTCTGGACTGTGAAACGTCGCCGGAAGCTCTGGACTGGGTACTGTCGCCGGAAGCTCTGGACTGGGTACTGTCGCCGGAAGCTCTGGACTGGGTACTGTCGCCGGAAGCTCTGGACTGGGTACTGTCGCCGGAAGCTCTGGACTGGGTACTGTCGCCGGAAGCTCTGGACTGGGTACTGTCGCCGGAAGCTCTGGACTGGGTACTGTCGCCGGAAGCTCTGGACTGGGTACTGTTGCCGGAAGCTCTGGACTGTGGAGGCACACTGGATACCTGGTGCGTGGTACTGGCACTGGTGGTACCGGGCTGAAGACACGCATCTCAGGGCGAGTGCGGGGAGCAGGAACAGGACATACTGGACTCTGGAGGCTCACTGGAGGCCTGGACCGTAAAGCTGGCACAATGCGTCCTGGCTGGATGCTCACTTGAGCCCGGCAAATGCGGGGTGCTGGCACAGGATGCACTGGGCTGTGCAGACGCACCGGAGACACCGTACTCAGTGCCGGCGCAGGATATCCTGGTCCAAGGAGGTGTACTGGAGACCAGGAGCGCTGAGCCAGTACCATCTGGCTGGATGCCCATTATAGCCCGGCAAATGCGAGGAGCTGGAATAGAGCGCACCGGGCGATGAATGCGAACTGATGACACCTTGCGAATCTCTGCATAACACGGTGCCTGACCAGTCACACGCTCCCCATGGTAAGCACGAGGAGTTGGCTCATGTCTCCAACCTGACTCAGCCAATCTCCTCCTGTACCCCCTAAATTTTTTTTATTGGGGCTGCCTCTCTGGCTTCCGTGCTAACAGTGTCCCCTCGTATCTTCACCGTTCATCCTGCGCTTTCTCCAACTGCTTCCATGGTAAGCGATCCTTTCCTGCCAATATTTCCTCCCACGTCCAGGATCCCTTACCTTCCAGAATTTCATCCCATGTCCATGAAGTCTGCTCCTCCTGGCCACGCTGCTTGGTCCTTTTATGGTGGGTTCTTCTGTCACGTTCGTTGTACGAAGGAGACAAAGGTGCAGTGTGGTATGCATACATTCTTCTTTATTTAATGAATGAACACTGAACAAACTAACAAAAATAACAAAACAAACCGTGAAGCTAATATGAGTAGTGCACACAGGCAACTAAACATAGAACAAGAACCCACAAAACCAAAAGGGAAAATGGGGATTATATTTAGGTGGCCAACGATAAACAGCTGCCTCTGATTGGGAACCATATCAGGCCACCATAGACAAATACAGTGGGGAGAACAAGTATTTGATACACTGCCGATTTTGCAGGTTTTCCTACTTACAAAGCATGTAGAGGTCTGTAATTTTTATCATAGGTTTCTGCACCAAATATTAGGTTCTGCTTTTCTGATGTATCAAATACTTATGTCATGCTAGCAGTTATGAAATAAAACATGTAGTCGAACCTCAAATTCAACTTTCTGGACCTGGGCCCAGATTCACCAAGTCTTCATAAGAAGACATTTCTTACTTATGTGCCATTTTCCCCTTAACTTTATACTGAAAAAGAAACATACTAAAAAAGTTGCTATTCCCCAAAGTTCTTGAAAATGTTCTTACGTTTCTTCCTATGTTTCTTCCTAAGAAAATAGTTAAGAAGAAATTAGATTCTTGAAAATAAAGTTATTGGATTTCTTCTTGAAAATATTCTTAATTCCAATACTACTAAACCCTTGTCTTAAACTCATGGAAGTGAGAAAATAGGCTAATGAAAGCAACTGAGCATGTCTAATTCACTCACAAACTTCGCCTGAAAGATTCCGTATTGATTGTCTTAAATCCAATAACATTTTAGACCAGTAATCTCAGTAAGAAATGTGCTGACATGATTCACCTTGCTAGCTAGATGGCTTAGCTAGCTCGGTTGCCTAGTGACAATGATCTTAAGAAGATAGTTAAGAAGTTCATAAGAAAATCATGAATTCTTAAGAAATGTTAGGAATTGCATTTACAAACTATCTTATGAACTTGTTTTTTTTTCTTAATACGCTTTTTAAGTTTTTCTTAAGAAGTCGTTTGTGAATCTGGGCCCTGGACCCTTATTTGGATTCCCAGAAGCAGTCCCACTCATACCTGGCGCCTTACTCAAAAGGTGCCGCCAGAGAAATGGAAGGAGAACCAGCGTTCTAGTAAGGCTGAGAAGGGCTAATTGCCCACCCCTTCCTAGTATTTTAATGTTCAGTATCTGGACTATACGAGTGGATGAGCTCAGGGCAGGAATTTCCTACCAATGGGACAAGAGAGACTGTATGGTACTGTGCTTCACGGAAACATGGCTCTCCCCATCGGTGCTAAACACGGCTATCCAGCCTGCTGGGTTTTTCATTCAACGGATGGACAGGACAAAGTATTTGTCAGGAAAGAACAAACGAGAAAGAGTATGCTTCATGATCAACAATTCTTGGTGTGACTACTGTAATGTAGAAACTCTTTCGACATTTTGCTCACCTGATCTGGAATACCTGACGACTACCTCCCAAGAGAATTCTCATCGGTTATCATCACAGCTGTTTACATTCCTCCCCAGGCCGACACCACGCTGGCACTCAAGGAATTATACAATTATACTTTGAACAAACAGTAAACTGCACAGCCAGAGGCCGCATTCATTGTGGCTGATGACTAACAATGTAAATCTAGTGAGTGCTACAGAAATTCTATCAATACATCTCTTGTTTTACTCAAGGAAATCAAATGTAAGATAACTGTTCTTTCTGGGATGGATACAAAGCCCCCCCTTTTCCCCCCTTCGTCTAATCAGATCACATCTCTATCCTGCTTCTACCCACCTATAGGGAGAAATTAAAGCAGGAAATGGCCGTGGTAAGATCTGTTCAACGCTGGTCTGACCAATCAAATCTATGCTACAGGACTTTTTTGATCACATAGACTGGGAAATGTTCCAGGTCGCCTCCGACAATAACATAGATGACTACAAACTCAGTCACAGGGTTCACCAGGAAATGCATGGAGGACATTGTTCCAACAGTGAAAATTCGCAATATCACAAACAGAAACCATGGGGAAATGGCATGAAAAGGCACAAAACTGGGGCCTCCCGAGTAGCGCAGCGGTCAACATCGCAGTGTTGCGATCACGAAAATGGGGAGAAAAAGTTCAAATTACAAACAATAAATGCAAAACTGCTTTTAATTCCTGGTGTCTGGGGATATGGTCTGGGGATATGGATGGATACAGAAGAGCAGCTATGACCTCCAGAAATCAATTTGTCTGGCTGCATCACTGCACTGCAACTGCAAGGCTCTACAGAGTGTGGTTTGGAATGCCTAATACATCACTGGGGGTGAGCTACCTTCCCTCCAGGACATACTCCAGCTGGTGTCTGAGGAAGGCCCGAAAGATCGTCAAGGACTCCAGTCACCCGAGCCACAGCCTGTTCACCCAGACGGTCACACCTATCACTGCATGTTGAAATCCCCTCCCTCCTTAGTAAAACACGCTCTGCATGTTCATTGAGAGGTTGTTGAGAGGAAAAAACTATCCAGATATTTGTCCACCTCTAAAGCAGTGGACCTGGTTTAGTCACATTATCGGACACATTTCCAGGATGTGCCACTAATTGGTTAGGAGGGTTCTTCCATGAACCACCCATTCAACAGGTTGTGGGATGCTCCTTCATAGGGATTGAAATCTGTGTGCTGGGCTACAATATATATATATATGGGGACAAAGTATGTATTCAACCTAACTGCCACCAAACTTATACTGTAGATCGACAGAGATAATATGAGAACCACTGCAGCCATCCTACTTGTACCCAATCGCTATAATGTGGTACAGATTGATGCAGGACTGGGCCAAGTGGTTGCTGTCATGTATTGTCATGTTGTGTCCTGTTCCTGTTCTTTCTCTTTACCCTGTCTCCCTCTGCTGGTCGTATTAGGTTACCTTTTCTTCCCCTCTTTCCCCCAGCTGTACCTCGTTCACCCCTTTTCCCACCTGTTCCCTTTTTCCCTCTGATTAGGCCTCTATATCTCTCTCTGTTTCTGCTTCTGTCTTTGTCGGATTCTCGTTTGTGTTACTCATGCCTGAACCAGACTATCGTCGTGTTTGCTGCGACCTTGTCCTGTCCTGTCGGAATCTGCCTGTTCAGCTAACCTTGTCCTGTCCTGTCGGAATCTGCCTGTCCATCTGAGCCTACGTGTGTTTCGTCATTAAAGAAACTCTGTTTTGTTAATTCGCTTTTGGGTCCTCATTCACGCACCTGACAGAAGAATCCGACCAAGAATGGACCCAGCGACTTCGGATCCTCTCCACTCAGCCGTCGAGATCCAGGGAGCGGTGCTAGGCAGACACAAGCAGGAATTGTCTGCTGCTCGACATGCCGTTGAGACCCTGGCCACCCAAGTCTCCAACCTCACAGAACAGGTTCACCATCTCCGCCTCGATCCACCGGCCACTTCCAGGGCTTTCGAATCTCCGGAGCCCAGAATCAATAACCCGCCGTGTTACTCTGGGGAGCCCACTGAATGCCGCTCGTTCCTCACCCAGTGTGATATTGTGTTTTCTCTCCAGCCCAACACTTACTCCAGGAGCACTGCTCGTGTCGCCTACGTCATATCTCTCCTTACTGGACGGGCTCGTGAGTGGGGCACGGCAATCTGGGAGGCAAGGGCTGAGTGTACTAACCAGTATCAGGACTTTAAGGAGGAGATGATACGGGTTTTTGATCGATCTGTTTTTGGGGAGGAGGCTTCCAGGGTCCTGTCTTCCCTATGTCAAGGTAATCGATCCATAACAGACTACTCTATTGAGTTTCGCACTCTTGCTGCCTCCAGTGGCTGGAACGAGCCGGCTTTGCTCGCTCGTTTTCTGGAGGGTCTCCGCGCAGAGGTAAAGGATGAGATTCTCTCCCGGGAGGTTCCTTCCAGCGTGGATTCCTTGATTGAACTCGCTATTCGCATTGAGCGACGGGTTGATCTTCGTCACCGAGCTCGTGGAAAGGAGCTCGCGTTCTCCGTTGCCCCCCTCTCCGCATCACTACCATCTTCCTCTGCCGGCTCGGGTGCTGAGCCTATGCAGCTGGGAGGTATCCGCATTTTGACTAAAGAGAGGGAACGGAGAATCACCAACCGCCTCTGTCTCTATTGCGGTTCCGCTGGTCATTTTGTCACTTCATGTCCAGTAAAAGCCAGAGCTCATCAGTAAGCGGAGGGCTACTGGTGAGCGCTACTACTCCTGTCTCTCCTTCAAGATCCTGCACTACCTTGTCGGTCCATCTACGCTGGACCGGTTCGTCAGCTTCCTGCAGTGCCTTGATAGACTCTGGGGCGGAGGGCTGTTTTATGGACGAGACCTGGGCTCGGGAACATGACATTCCTCTCAGACAGTTAAGGGAGCCCACGGCCTTGTTCGCCTTGGATGGTAGTCCTCTCCCCAGGATTCAGCGTGAGACGCTACCTTTAACCCTCACTGTTTCTGGTAATCATAGCGAAACCATTTATTTTAAAAATTTTCGTTCACCTTTTACACCTGTTGTTTTGGGCCATCCCTGGCTAGTTTGTCATAATCCTTCCATTAATTGGTCTAGTAATTCTATCCTCTCCTGGAACGTCTCTTGTCATGTGAAATGTTTAATGTCTGCTATCCCTCCTGTTTCCTCTGTCTCTTCTTCACAGGAGGAGCCTGGTGATTTGACAGGGGTGCCGGAGGAATATCACGATCTGCGCATGGTGTTCAGTCGGTCCAGGGCCACCTCTCTTCCTCCACACCGGTCGTATGATTGTAGTATTGATCTCCTTCCGGGAACCACTCCCCCCCGGGGTAGACTATACTCTCTGTCGGCTCCCGAACGTAAGGCTCTCGAAGATTATTTGTCTGTAGCTCTTGCCGCCGGTACCATAGTCCCCTCCTCCTCTCCCGCCGGAGCGGGGTTTTTTTTTGTTAAGAAGAAGGACGGGTCCCTGCGCCCCTGCATAGATTATCGAGGGCTGAATGACATAACAGTGAAGAATCGTTATCCGCTTCCTCTTATGTCTTCAGCCTTCGAGATCCTGCAGGGAGCCAGGTTTTTCACTAAGTTGGACCTTCGTAACGCTTACCATCTCGTGCGCATCAGGGAGGGGGACGAGTGGAAGACGGCGTTTAACACTCCGTTAGGGCACTTTGAATACCGGGTTCTTCCTTTCGGCCTCGCTAACGCTCCAGCTGTCTTTCAGGCATTAGTCAATGATGTCCTGAGAGACATGCTGAACATCTTTGTTTTCGTTTACCTTGACGATATCCTGATTTTTTTCACCGTCACTCCAGATTCATGTTCAGCACGTTCGACGTGTCCTCCAGCGCCTTTTAGAGAATTGTCTTTTTGTGAAGGCTGAGAAGTGCTCTTTTCATGCCTCCTCCGTCACATTTCTCGGGTCTGTTATTTCCGCTGAAGGCATTAAGATGGATCCCGCTAAGGTCCAAGCTGTCATTGATTGGCCCGTCCCTAGGTCACGCGTCGAGCTGCAGCGCTTTCTCGGCTTCGCGAACTTCTATCGTCATTTCATCCGTAATTTCGGTCAGGTGGCAGCCCCTCTCACAGCCCTTACTTCTGTCAAGACGTGCTTTAAGTGGTCCGTTTCCGCCCAGGGAGCTTTTGATCTCCTCAAGAATCGTTTTACATCCGCACCTATCCTTGTTACACCTGACGTCACTAGACAGTTCGTTGTCGAGGTTGACGCGTCAGAGGTGGGCGTGGGAGCCATTCTTTCTCAGCGCTCCCTCTCTGACGACAAGGTCCACCCTTGCGCGTATTTTTCTCATCGCCTGTCGCCGTCGGAACGTAACTATGATGTGGGAAACCGCGAACTGCTCGCCATCCGCTTAGCCCTAGGCGAATGGCGACAGTGGTTGGAGGGGGCGACCGTTCCTTTTGTCGTTTGGACTGACCATAGGAACCTTGAGTACATCCGTTCTGCCAAACGACTTAATGCGCGTCAGGCGCGCTGGGCGCTGTTTTTCGCTCGTTTCGAGTTCGTGATTTCTTATCGTCCGGGCTCTAAGAACACCAAGCCTGATGCTTTATCTCGTCTCTTCAGTTCTTCAGTAGCCTCCACTGACCCCGAGGGGATTCTCCCTGAGGGGCGTGTTGTCGGGTTGACTGTCTGGGGAATTGAGAGGCAGGTAAAACAAGCACTCACTCAAACTCCGTCGCCGCGCGCTTGTCCCAGGAACCTTCTTTTCGTTCCCGTTCCTACTCGTCTGGCCGTTCTTCAGTGGGCTCACTCTGCCAAGTTAGCCGGCCACCCTGGCGTTCGGGGTACGCTTGCTTCCATTCGCCAGCGTTTTTGGTGGCCCACCCGGGAGCATGACACGCGTCGCTTCGTGGCTGCTTGTTCGGTCTGCGCGCAGACTAAGTCCGGTAACTCCCCTCCTGCCGGCCGTCTCAGGCCGCTTCCCATTCCCTCTCGACCGTGGTCTCACATCGCCTTAGATTTTGTCACCGGACTGCCTTCGTCAGCGGGGAAGACTGTTATTCTTACGGTTGTCGACAGGTTCTCTAAGGCGGCTCATTTTATTCCCCTTGCTAAGCTTCCTTCTGCTAAAGAGACGGCACAAATCATCATCGAGAATGTTTTCAGAATTCATGGCCTTCCGTCAGACGTCGTTTCGGACAGAGGTCCGCAATTCACGTCTCAATTTTGGAGGGAGTATTTGCCGTTTGATTGGGGCTTCCATCAGTCTCTCTTCCGGCTTTCACCCCCAGTCTAACGGTCAAGCAGAACGGGCCAATCAGACTATTGGTCGCATCTTACGCAGTCTTTCTTTTCGCAACCCTGCGTCTTGGTCAGAACAGCTCCCCTGGGCAGAATACGCCCACAACTCGCTTCCTTCGTCTGCGACCGGGCTATCTCCTTTTCAGAGTAGCCTCGGGTACCAGCCTCCGCTGTTCTCATCTCAGTTCGCCGAGTCCAGCGTCCCCTCCGCTCAGGCTTTTGTCCAACGTTGCGAGCGCACCTGGAAGAGGGTCAGGTCTGCACTTTGCCGTTATAGGGCGCAGACTGTGAGAGCTGCTAATAAGCGTAGAACTAAGAGTCCTAGATATTGTCGCGGTCAGAGAGTTTGGCTCTCCACTCAGAACCTTCCCCTTAAGACAGCTTCTCGCAAGTTGACCCCGCGGTTCATTGGTCCGTTCCGTATTTCTCAGATCATTAATCCTGTCGCAGTGCGACTTCTTCTTCCGCGATATCTTCGTCGCGTCCACCCGGTCTTCCATGTCTCCTGTGTTAAGCCCGTTCTTCGCGCCCCCGCTCGTCTTCCCCCCCCCCCCCCCATCCTTGTCGAGGGCGCACCTATCTACAGGGTCCGTAAGATTTTGGACATGCGTCCTCGGGGCCGTGGTCACCAGTACCTAGTGGATTGGGAGGGGTACGGTCCTGAGGAGAGGAGTTGGGTTCCCTCTCGGGACGTGCTGGACCGTTCGCTGATCGATGATTTCCTCCGTTGCCGCCAGGTTTCCTCCTCGAGTGCGCCAGGAGGCGCTCGGTGAGTGGGGGGGTACTGTCATGTATTGTCATGTTGTGTCCTGTTCCTGTTCTTTCTCTTTACCCTGTCTCCCTCTGCTGGTCTTATTAGGTTACCTTTTCTTCCCCTCTTTCCCCCAGCTGTACCTCGTTCACCCCTTTTCCCACCTGTTCCCTTTTTCCCTCTGATTAGGCCTCTATATCTCTCTCTGTTTCTGCTTCTGTCTTTGTCGGATTCTCGTTTGTGTTACTCATGCCTGAACCAGACTATCGTCGTGTTTGCTGCAACCTTGTCCTGTCCTGTCGGAATCTGCCTGTTCAGCTAACCTTGTCCTGTCCTGTCGGAATCTGCCTGTCCATCTGAGCCTACGTGTGTTTCGTCATTAAAGAAACTCTGTTTTGTTAATTCGCTTTTGGGTCCTCATTCACGCACCTGACAGTTGCAATGACCATACATGTGCAGTCCTTCTTTCTGAGGGAGCTTTCGTGGTATTATGCAGGTTGACGTTTATTGTCATGAACTTTGCACTGGAGGCAAAACTAAGCGATTCCAGCTAGATAGGCCAGCCACAAAGAAAGAATTGGCTATGTTATACAAATTCAAGACAAAAAAGTGATTTTCGGTCTTAATTTAAGGTTAGGGTTAGGAATTAGGATTAGCAGTGGGGTTAAATTAGGGTTTAGGTTAGATTTAAAATGAGTTTGTATTACTTTGTGGCTGCGCAAACAAGTGACCACTGCAGAGCTTCTCCAGAACAAGATTCATGACAAGAAACACTTACCTGGGTGGTTCCCTGAAGCACGTCACTGTAAGATGATCTGGGACATCAGCACAACAGACAGTCTTCAAGTTGGTGGCCGGTAACTGGGTGGCTGGTAACTGGGTGCGAACTGTTGGTAAGTGAAGAGCATTGCTTTATAACTGTAGTTATTTTCAGAGGGTAGATCTTGTATAGGTGTAATTTTTTTAGCTTTCATGATGTCACTTTTTCCTAGTTGTTCTTGAACAAAATGATTTAATGTTTTCTAATCATAACAATATGTCAGTGTGAGTAATTTGGCAGATGCTCTCTGTCTTTGTGTTCCTCAGGCAGTCTTAAGCAGTCTGATGTGTGGGGGGGTAACCCGTTTACTGTGGGGGTAAACAAGGCAGCTGTACCATTCTGCCTGAGAAGTGATGCCACGCTTGGCTTCATGAGCAGTAGCTTGTCTGCCCCATGGACACCAATTATATTAAAACTGTTTATTATAACAGTTAAGGTTAGAGTAGAAATTGTGCTACTCACCAATGACTTTGCTTCCAAAACCCTGATTGACGTGTTTGTTCCCAGGATGAGAACCCAAAAACCTACCAAAACAAAGCTTGTTTCCGGCAGCCTTTCCTTGATTGAGGTGGCAACTGATGGCAGTGTCTTCGGGGTCAACAAGGCAGGCCAGGTCCTTTAACAGGTAAGGTTGCTACTTAAAGCTACAATCTGGGAGTTGTGTTCAGGGCAGACCCAGGTGGTCTGAGCCATAGATGAGAATGACAAACTCAGTTGCAATGCTAATCTTTCATTCTTTAAAAATTGTTATTATTATTTTACCCCCTTTTTGTGAATCTCATCGCTGCAACTTCCCAATGGGAGAGGTGAAGTTCTAGTCATGCATCCTCCAAAACATGACCCGCCAAACCACGCTCCACTACACTCGCACGCTTAACCAAGAAGCCAGTCGCACCAATGTGTCGGAGGAAACACTGTGCAACTGACGACTGAAGTCAGCCTGCAGGAGCCTGGCCCGCCATAAGGAGTCGCTAGAGTGCGATGAGCCAAGTAAAGCCCCCCCAGCCAAACCGTCACAATACTGGGCCATTTGTGCGCCGCCCTATGGGACTCCCGGTAACAGCCGGCTATGACACAGCCTGGGATCAAACCCCGGTCTGTAGTGACACCTCAAGCACTGCAATGGGGGCTGTGTGGGGGCTGTGCTTTGGCAAAGTGGGTGGGGTTATATCCTTCCTGTTTGGCCCTGTCCGGGGGTGTCCTCGGAGTGGGCCACAGTGTCTCCTGACCCCTCCTGTCTCAGCCTCCAGTATTTATGCTGCAGTAGTTTATGTGTCGGGGGGCTAGGGTCAGTTTGTTATATCTGGAGTACTTCTCCTGTCCTATTCGGTGTCCTGTGTGAATCTAAGTGTGCGTTCTCTAATTCTCTCCTTCTCTCTTTCTCTCTCTCGGAGGACCTGAGCCCTAGGACCATGCCCCAGGACTACCTGACATGATGACTCCTTGCTGTCCCCAGTCCACCTGGCTGTGCTGCTGCTCCAGTTTCAACTGTTCTGCCTTATTATTATTCGACCATGCTGATCATTTATGAACATTTGAACATCTTGGCCATGTTCTGTTATAATCTCCACCCGGCACAGCCAGAAGAGGACTGGCCATCCCACATATGCTCTCTCTAATTCTCTCTTTCTTTCTCTCTCTCGGAGGACCTGAGCCCTAGGACCATGCCCCAGGAATACCTGACATGATGACTCCTTGCTGTCCCCAGTCCACCTGACTGTGCTGCTGCTCCAGTTTCAACTATTCTGCCTTATTATTATTCGACCATGCTGGTCATTTATGAACATTTGAACATCTTGACCATGTTTTGTTATAATCTCCACCCGGCACAGCCAGAAGAGGACTGGCCACCCCACATAGCCTGGTTCCTCTCTAGGTTTCTTCCTAGGTTTTGGCCTTTCTAGGGAGTTTTTCCTAGCCACCGTGCTTCTTCACCTGCATTGCTTGCTGTTTGGGGTTTTAGGCTGGGTTTCTGTACAGCACTTTGAGATATCAGCTGATGTACGAAGGGCTATATAAAATAAATTTGATTGATTGATTGATTGCAATGCCGTGCCTTAGACTGCTGCGCCACTCAGGAGGCCCCACTAATCTTTGATTCTAATCTTTAAATGTATTTTAGCTTGTCAAGTGTATCAAGTCTAATTTAGTCACCTAAGTCGCTTTGTAACAGCTCACCTAAGTAGCTGTTACAAAGACCACCATTTTTTCATTCATTCTTAATAAGACTGTTTTATTATGAAATGTTGACATTGATGTACCTTTTCTTTCTAATGCTTTTCAGTACTTTATCTACGTCAATAAAACACTCTACTGAACAAACATCATGTCTTCTTTCCCAAACCTGACTGCAGCCCACAACCCTGAATTCGTTTTTCAGCTGAACAACAGCACCACCACCTGGTTTGAAATCAAATTGAGGGATGGAGCTAGAGAAACGTAACCACTCAAATTCAGAGATGAAGATATGGATGCAAGGACTGATAGTCCATGAGATCAACATGATCACTTTAAACATATTTAGAAGATATATACTGTCTTTGTTTACAAAGACATTGTTAAAAGCATGGATTCAAAACAACCTTATATTTTGTCTTATGGTGGGATAAAAACAGTTGTTCAATGCTGAGGCATTCATAAGATAGAATCAAGGGAAATATATCATATATTTAAATATCTATTTAGCAGCAGAAAATATTGCACATTAACCCTTATAAAATATCTTTGCTAGTTCACTATCTGGTAAGACGCCAATTGTGGTAAGGAAGCACAACCAAAGGTATTTGCTCACATGCAGAAGTAATCTCTTCTCTATGGCTTTCTGTGATTCTTATCAGACGTATGTAATCAATTGCGAGAACAGCTTTGTCAAGGCAATGGTTGGTCTGGGAGGTTTTAGAAGTAGGTGGGAGGGACAGACAGACAGAGAACACAACTCTGACCTGCAGAGGTTATCCCAACCAGATCAAATCAAATAAAATGTTATGGGTCACATACACATGGTTAGCAGATGTTATTGTGAGTGTAGCAAAATGCTTACTCATGTGATCAATGACTATGCAAGTAGATGAATGATAACGATGCAGGAGACATGTAGCGCCAGCCCTGTCCCACTCTGGTCTCTGTCCACGTATTGTTTATGAACTACCAGCGATTAAATCCAGATGCCTCACAACGAAACCATTTATTGAATCGTGAAACAGTCATTTATGTCATCTACATTCATGTGATCAATGACTATGCAAGTAGATGAAATAAATATGGTTCAGGCATTAAGACAGGCCAAAGGAAACCCCTGAAAGCAAAGACTTGTGGGTATATGAGGTAATGAGTGTGACTACATGACGTTGGCATTTTGTCCAGGCTACTAAAAACATATAGTCTACTTCTATGTCTGTAAATGTTCTGACTTTGACATGGACAATATTTTTCCTGACATGAACCTGTTTGAACTAATATGAGATGTGTGGTCAGTTTTGGGAATGGATCTAACGTCTAGAAGATACGCCTGGGTGGACATATTGCAGCTAGGGAGTATACATGAATCTTTCCAATGTGTTCAATGTCCTTTCGTCTTTTAATCACATTTTTTTGGTCCATTTGAGACTATGGTTTGTGACGTGGAAAGAATACTCTGAACTGGGCCTAAGATCCTCTGTAATTGCTCAAAGCTGCAGCATTTGGATAGTGCACTGCTGTTCCTACCTGGTGTTGAAAACCTGGAATCTGGATGACTGTAGCATCGTCCTTCGAGGACAGCAACAGGCACTACACTGTATGGTGCTTCAATAGAATGTCCTTGTTGCTATGACAAGAACAGAAAAGTAAATATGAGTGCAGGCTCAAAATAATATCAGTGCTAATGTCTGCTAGACCTCCTTGGTGAGCAAACACACACACACACACACACACACACACACACACACACACACACACACACCCCATCCTTGGAGACATCTTAGAACGAGTACAGTCCATTGATGGAACCAACTGGAGATGATGAGTTGGGTCAGATCAATGTACACAACCACAGCGGGCATCAGACACAGTGGCTGGTGCCTGGAGGAGTGTTTGACTGACTATGTG
Organism: Oncorhynchus mykiss; assembly: GCF_013265735.2. NCBI lineage: Eukaryota > Metazoa > Chordata > Actinopteri > Salmoniformes > Salmonidae > Oncorhynchus > Oncorhynchus mykiss. Next base: position 70,022,204 of record NC_048579.1, read on the forward strand.
AAGATGAATGAATGTCTCAGGCTCAGCAGGGAACCTAATGGACCAGGGAGGGGTGCTGAGCTGACATTTGCAGTTTGCACAAGCCGGGTCTAACTTTGTCTTAGTGCCAAGCACATGCACAGAGAATACTCTTGATGAGACCCAGAAGTGAAGTGCAAGCTTGAAAATGGTGCTGTCTGGTTGGAGGAAGACAGGGTCTGGGTGAATGAGAACAACGTGATAAACAGAATAGAAAGAAAAAATGCAACACAAAAGTCGTGTTCACAATGGCATTTTAAAGTGACTCAAATAAACTAAATGTTGCATATCCAATTCAAATCTGTTCTTTTTTCTTCTGTCTGAACAGCCAAAAAGCACACAGAATAGGATATGTCAAGCCACATTCCACCTTCGTAATCAGATATAAATCTGATTCCTGGCCATGCGACATGTGTCTGAACGGTCAAATCTGATGTATTTTCCCTCATAGTTTTTAATCTTGTTGCTTGCTAGCTACTCTGTTGACAGTTTGACAAGATCATGTGGTAGCCAACTAGCTTACTTAATTGTTTACAAACCAATTAGTGAAGGTGCTAGAATGCTAAACAGCTACCAAGTTATCTACTTGACTGCTGTGGCCAAAAAGGACTCATTTGACAAGTGGATCATCTTATCCTTTGAGACTTTAAATGTGTTCTTGCACTAGGATTTTGAACAACTGGGAAACGTCCATGGCAGGCATTGTTGTCACCTTAGCCAGCTACACAACTTCTGAGTGATAGGAAGCACAAACACCACCACCAGCCTACACCACTGCACACACACCTGTCGTTACTATGACAACTAGCGTAGCAATGGCAGAAAATGACTGCCGTTTGAACTCACATCCAATTTGGTCCAAAACGGATTTCAAAAACAAAACTGATTTGAGCATGAAGATCTGCAGTGTGAAGTAGGCTTAAGAGGTCCGAAGTACTTCACAAATCATGTTGCGATTTTGTTTGATATTTATTCAGACAGAGTAGCATTGCAGCTCATTAGTTTGACCTTCAGTCTGGGCTGTTCCACAGCCATAAGGCATGAATGTCCCTTAAATGATTCTACAGCATGAAATCTCACAGCTGGAGCAACAACCTAATATACAGTGCTCAATTACCAGTTGAACACAGCTTGAGCCAATCTCCCACAATCTCTCACAAATGATTTGGTCATATATACATTTCAGGGAATCCCTTGAGAGAGGCTAAACATAATCATCCCAGATGCCTCAGCCCGATTGAGGTCAGAAACCACACGGACACTTGTATACGAGGCCTCCCCTGGTATTTAGCTTTTTCGTCTGGCAATGGCTAACTTCCTCTGGGTAAATACCCCCAATTTAAAACATTATTAGCCTTCTGAAAAAATATACAGTAGGGTGTTGGATCACACATCAGCTTGACCGATGGTGATACATCTCAATGTTTGAAGGCTGTTAAGACCCTTCCCTGTGAAAAGATGGATATCTGGCAAAACAGCACAGGACAATGTATTCCGGCTGTGAGTTATTGTCTCTCAGTGATGGCCTTACTAGATAGTTGCCAATCTGGACCCTGACCAGGATACAGAGACAGACTAACAAACAGGCTGTCTTGTCTGTGTTACCTTGAGTGAATGTCACAGTGGAGTGATGACTCCGGGGAGCAGACATAATGAGCTCACCAGTTAGTGCCACACGGGCATAATTGGAGTCAATGGGCTGATTGGTAATGCAGACATGTTGAAAAGCGAGCCGCATCCCACTTGCCTCGTCCCTAATTGAGTATTCATGATATGGCGACTGGAGCTCTTGTCTGAGCCTGGTCAACCATAGCAGGTGAAGACAGTGATAACCTTGGGGAAGGACTTCAGGTTGGCAGGAGATAATGGGTGAGATGCGAGAGTAGGGCCTGATGACTTTGAACAACGGTGGCTTGCTTGTGTTCTCTGAGAGCAACAGGAGTTTCACATCCATAGCTTTTGATCTGAAGTGAGTATGTTGTAAATCATAGGCTAAATTACCTACGTCTTCATGAACCTTAGGTACAGCAGAGGAGGCTGGTGAGGGGAGACCTGCTCATAATAATGAATGAAATGGAGTGGATGAAAACATTGGAAAACCAGGTGTTGGATGTGTGTAATATCGTTACATTCATTCCGTTCCAGACGTTACTATGAGCCCGTCCTCCCCAATTAAAGTGTCATAGACGGGCGGGGAATTGAACTTATACCAATTTGTATGTCCATGATTTCAAAGCCAGTTTGTCAGTATAAGACTAATTGTATTAGAGATAAAAGTAATCTGTCTGTTTTTAAGATCAACATCCAAAATATAATGTGTCCTTTTTCATTGTTTTCTTTTCTATATTATACAAGTGAACACATTCAAATGCAAACATTGAACAGGGGTAAAGGCAGAAATTTGAATATTTCTGCATATTCATCCATTGGTTGACAAAAAAAAATGGATTTTAGTGAATGGATGCTGCAAGAGTCCTCTTGGATGCCACAGGAGTAACCGGATGCTGTAAGAGTCCTCTTGGATGCCACAGGAGTAATCGGATGCTGTAAGAGTCCTCTTGGATGCCACAGGAGTAACCGGATGCTGTAAGAGTCCTCTTGGATGCCACAGGAGTAACCGGATGCTGTAAGAGTCCTCTTGGATGCCACAGGAGTAACCGGATGCTGTAAGAGTCCTCTTGGATGCCACAGGAGTAACCGGATGCTGTAAGAGTCCTCTTGGATGCCACAGGAGTAACCGGATGCTGTAAGAGTCCTCTTGGATGCCACAGGAGTAATCGGATGCTGTAAGAGTCCTCTTGGATGCCACAGGAGTAATCGGATGCTGTAAGAGTCCTCTTGGATGCCACAGGAGTAACCGGATGCTGTAAGAGTCCTCTTGGATGCCACAGGAGTAACCGGATGCTGTAAGAGTCCTCTTGGATGCCACAGGAGTAATCGGATGCTGTAAGAGTCCTCTTGGATGCCACAGGAGTAATCGGATGCTGTAAGAGTCACTGGTGTTCATGACATGGACAGTTGCCAGGATTCAATTGTGTTCCCATGTCTGTGATTTATTCAAATCACACATACACTGGGTGTAAACTCACTCATTATCAGAGCAGGTTGTGGACACCTATGATCACCCCTGAATTAGACTCATCAGTGATGTTTGTAGAGGCAAAAATAATTAGCAGCCATATTTTCTCCTCCTATCTGTGTATTTGTCATGGCGATGGGATGTGGAGCACAGTGCAACGCGGACAGTGTGTTTGTATAGATCAATTCTAATTAGGGGAGCACGCAATGAAAACACATTTTATAGTGTGTGATTTCTCTCCATGAGCTGTAGAGGCTAGTGGTGGCACAGCGATGCACCACTGACAGACCAGAGAAGTCAGCCTAGATCAGCACTGTGGGAAAGGAGCAGGAGAGAGAAGACTAGCTTTCAAACAGTGGTCGGAGCATAGAGAAACGGGGAACTTGGCACACAAAAAAATCTTTGTAGGACTTTCAGAGCTCTCTGTTCAATTCTATGTGAAGGAGATCTTGAAAATGTTCAACTAATCTCAACTTCATGTCTCTGTATCGGTGAGACCGGTTGCCGTGGATACCCAGCAACGCCACACACAAATTAACAATACAGCGACACGATCAAGTTGCATCCTAAAAATCAACACCCACAAAAATATATTGGAGGTGTAAATAGAGCAGTGCCAGCCCGGGCTAAAAATTACGTCATTGTGACATCCCAGCCAGCAAAATGTGGCATGGGACGACCCTGAAGACCTGAAGATCTGCTCTGGGACACCTCCCTTTTCATCCAAGAGTGTAGGATGGATGTTAAGCTGATGGTTGGCTGTTGCTTTGATTCATACAGTTGTTCTAAACAAGCAAAGACCCCGACGAACAATACTGAATAGGGCTGTTGTATCAACAGCTTGTTGAGCTGTTGTCTCATACCACAGTGCCTCCTGGTGGTATGATTCATAAGAGATTGCCTCTATATTTTCAGTGGTTGTTCTTAAAAGTGTAAGGGATCTATGAATCTCATTTGAGAACAAAAATACAAGGTTCCTCCTCGGCGGAAGCAAGTGTTGATTGAAATCCATACAGTGTAAGACGAGGTAAGCACATTGAAGAAAACAGACACTGGAGTAAATTCAGCAACACTTTCCGTAGCTCACTCCAACGCTAGGCATCACATTTTCATGGAATCGAATGGGCCGCTTTAGCATTAGCTAGCCTAGCATGAGGACGAAATAATTTAATTCAAAACTAGCAGTATTTCAATCTTCTCAAATTGTCATTTTGGATAATTAGAGGAACATCTTCCATCCCTGGATTGAGGTAGATTTTCTAATTAAACACTCGTCACCACGGTGCAAACATTATGAGAGGTGTGTTTTTTGACCTGAAAGGTTCAGATACAATTCCTGCAAACTTCAGCCCTGATTTTGTCATCTTTAGTCCAATAAATGGGGTTCCTCAAATGAAGAAAATATGATTTACAAAGGGCCGAGTGACTGCGGGCCAAAGTAAATCAAATCAAATTGTATTTGTAACGTTCTCCGAATACAACAGGTATAGATAGACCTTACAGTGAAACGCTTACTTACTTTTTTTAGTTGTGATGTTTGATCTCTGTTTCTCTGTGAAGTCCAGTAGACAGAATCAATCTGCACACTGAGTTTAATTGTATCATAGTTATCACTGTTGATTCACCGCACCGCTGCTAAACTGAGTGGAGGAAGGTGTGATGTCCTGAACGGTTCAAATTATCGAAATGTGATCTATAGAGCTGATATGATTTCCTATTCTACATATTATATACTGAACAAAAATAGAAATCGAACATGCAACAATTTCTAAGATTTTACTGAGTTACAGTTCATAGAAGGAACTGTAACTCAGGTGAATAAGCCAGATGTGGAGGGCCTAGGCTGGCGTGGTTACATGTGATCTGTGGTTGTGAGGCCGGTTGGACATACTGCCAAATTCTCTAAAATTATGTTGGAGGCGACTTATGATGGAGAAGTGAACATAAAATTCTCTGCCAACAGCTCTGGTAGACATTCCTGTCGTCAGCATTCCAATTGCATGCTCTCTCAAAACGTGAGAGATATGTGGTATTGTGTTGTGTGACAAAAATGCACATTTTAGAGAGGCTTTTTATTGTCCCCAGCACAAGGTGCACCTGTGTAATGATCGTGCTGTTTAATCAGCTTCTTGATATGCCACACCTGTGAGGTGGATGGATTATCTTTACAATTGAGAAATGCTCACTAACTGGGATGTAAACAAATTTGTGCACAATATTTGAGAGAAATTAGCTTTTTGTGCATATGGAACATTTCTGGGATATGTTATTTCAGTTCAGGAACCATGGGGTCAACACTTTACATGTTGAGTTAATATTTTTGTTCAGTTTAGTTTGAGTGTCATTTACTGTGTTACGTCTAGGCTATGGCCGCGATTCTAACAGATCACTTTGCCTTCCAAAGTGTGTGGCATTACAGGGATAAAAACTGTCCGACTTGCGCTGACATGAAGACTGCATGAACTTTGCAAAAACCATGTGATCAAAAGCAGTTGCTCTTCAACTTCATCCTGCAGCCATTGCCTGCATTGTGGTAGACTCAACCAATCATTATGTTGTATTTGTTTGTCCTACACGTGACTGAAACAGGAACCAACTTAATATATATACACAGTATATATACACAGTATATATATATGTACAATTAAAATGTGATATTTGAGGGCCTCTGACCAATTTATAGTCGCCTCCACATATTTGGAAAAGTTTATTTCGACATTACAAAAAAAAAGACTTTTATGGCAACGCTACCATGTTGCACTGCCTTGCTTTTGGAAAACCACATCAGTGTCTGACTTTCGGCTGTCACAGATGCGCCTCCCTTCACCTCGACTGTCGTGCACAGTCGGTGTAACAGCGCCACATGGTGCAAAACCCGGCAGCTGCAGGTTAAGGACAGTCGTCTTACGCTCTCGGGCACGGCTTGGCACTGATGCGTCAGCGTCTATGGAGCATTCGCCTGGGCTTCCAGGAGTGACAGCTTGCCATACCCCTGCTTTCTAGGAGCAGCATCTATCCGGAGATACAACACCGCTTTTCCATACACGGGTTCCTGTTTGTTCTGGTGTATTTTGAAGACGCAGTGAAACCGCTACTGCCAAGCTGTTAGCAGGTGAGGTAGTTTGCGTTCAATCTGTTGTCGTGTTCATCCATTGACATGTTGCTGGCTAAATTATCATGCATTAACAGTGGATAACGGTGTTTACGTATAGCTGAGTCTACCGCAACCTGCTGAAATTATCTAACCTAAATACCTGCTTGTAAATAGCCTAAACATACAATTTTGTTAGGTGTCACATTGAGCACATGTAGGTAGGTGGCTGTTCTTGCGGTCCAGTTCTGCGTAATTGCATCGGAAATAGATTTTATTGTGCCGAATCTCCTGATCTTCAGGCATTTCAAAGAGTGACTCGGTTATAGGCTCGAGATCTTGTAATTCCCTATCTCATGATCACTGTTGCCTCATGTCGATGCCCTCTCATTTTGTTTTCCAAATTTCATCTCCAGTCAGCGCATCACATCAGTCACTCAAGATGCCACTACTGGCACAGGTGAGAAATACATTTAAATACGTCATCTGATGAGAAACTCCCCGTGAACTGAAACATTTGTTATTGCATGCATTTTAACCAAATGTAACATGTAGCTAGGGTCATTTTTTAACATGTATCGATCTCTCATCCACAAAATGCACCCCAAATCCCTTTCCTGGACGGCTTCTTGAAATAAAGGCGAATCATTTGAGCTTGGACTATTCCCAGAGAAAAAAAACGCAACATGCATGGGTGACGTTTTATTAGTTGGCATCGTGATGCTCGCTATCATAACGCCTCGAACGGATTAAATAATGCATGAACCGGTGTCAGCTGCTCCAGTGTTTGCATTGATTCGTTCTCCGCAGGGGGTGAGCCTGGATGAGTTAAGGGGGTTTAGTTTGGAACAGATAATATTGGGGGAAGAGAACGATAGGCGCATGTAATTCTCCGATCATAATTGGCAATGCGCATGTATTAATCACTGCATGGTTATGGACTTCAAATAAATAAGCTCACGTGATGTTATTCCCTCTCACAATTATATCCCATCACCAGATTTTGTGGATGGAATTATACATGCTGCTTTCTCTGAATTCAATTACTAGCAAAAACAAAAGGCAGGCGGAATTATCACCATGAGTAACAAGTGAGATGCTCCTGGATCTGTGCATAGACATTAAAACCAGGCATCTGTCTCCTCTTTCCTGGACTTCAGTGGAAAACTCCAGTACTGAACTAAACCCCTTGCTGGCACATTATGTCTATGGCAAAGAACATCTCTAATGGATCTCAAATTCAAATATTGGATACGGGTTATCAAGTCATTTAAAATGCCATGGACATGTTCGAATTGCAAACGGAATATTACCGCTAGGGAATTATCATAGGCCTAGCCTATGGATGATAATCAATAGCCTACTATGAAACGGATGTCGTTACAGACTATTCTAGCGAAGTCGGCGGGTAGCTCGACTGGGACTTGGATCTGGGTCTCTGCAGCTGTCTGTTCAACACTTTATCCATTACACAGAGGCTTGACGCTCTTAACAAGGTCGCTATACATGTTGTAGTTACTACCTCTCCCTTCTGAATGCACATGGCTGTGCTTCACTCTCACAATTCCCTTGAGCCCATACTGATGGGACACGCCTTTGATGGCCTCCTTTAAACGCCAATGCTCCATGACACTGCCTACATCAGTGTAGCAAATCTATCTGGTAGCTCGACCAGGAATTGAACCTGGGGCCCAAGTGATGTGCTGGTAATGTTTCCTTTTTTTCGGAATATTGCGAAAATACTTTTACTCCAGGTACTTTTTTGGATCAGAGGGCACTTATGTTGTTTTTTCACCTTTATTTAACCAGGTAGGCCTGTTGAGAACAAGTTCTCATTTTCAACTGCGACCTGGCCAAGATAAAGCAAAACAGTGCGACACAGTTACAAATTGAGTTACACCATTAATATGAAACAACGTCACTCTCATCTAGCTCAAACAATGGCAGGAGATGGCATATAGTAGGGATGGGCGTTTGAAATTATTTCACTAATCGAATATCGTACTTTTTCGGTAATCCGGATAGTCCAAATTCATGTTTAAAAAAAACACCCCTCCACCTCACCTCACCTCCCTCCCTCCCTCACCTCCCTCACCTCCACACACACGTCACACACGTTACTCTCGCCACTACTCGAGAGAGCCGGTGCACTGCGCTCTGCTTATTTCAGCAGAAGGGTAGGGGGGGATCAGGGGCTGGTGTGTGTGACATGGGAGAGGAGGCAGCCAAACCGACTCGCGCAAATTAGACAAACGTGTGACTGCAATAGGTTATCTCATACCAAATGGTAGTGACTGTATCAAATAGTTGTAAAGAAGCTAACTAGCTAAAGTAGCAAGGCTAATTCATGCTATGTTGCTGCGCTCTCCGTGGTGTACATGTCTACAACAACACCATTCATATGAACCAACGCCCTTCTCATGTAGCTAACTTCTACTTCAATTTAGCATTGACTGGACATTTTCCTCTTCACTTGCTACAGTGGAGCCTCAGACTGTAGCGCCGCTTTGATTGACCTACAATAACAACCCGCTACGGCTACCAGTGCGTCTTTTTTATGGGAGTGCACTCATACATCTGTTTTATGAAAATGTGTGTAATTGTCTATCCTTGTAGGCTATGTTGCAATGTCATATAGATCATTTTCATTCATTTTAGACGAATACTTTTCATTGTTTAATACAGATATATAAAAACAGTACCAGTCAAAAGTTTGGACACCTACTTATTCCAGGGTTTTTCTTAATTTTTTACTATTTTCTACATTGTAGAATAATAGTGAAGACAACAAAACTATGAAATAACACATTGGAATCATGTAGTAACCCAAAAATTGTTAAACAACTCAAAATATATTTAAGATTCTTCAAAGTAGCCACCCTTTGCCTTGATGACGACTTTGTACCTGTCGCCATTTTCTTTCTCTGAAGTAAAGGTTGTCTACTTGAGTAGGATTCTTTCAGTCTAGCTGAGATCCTTCCGTTCCTACCGTCTACCTCCCTGCCTACTGTCGCTGATGGCTGGCTATCTCACTGGCTACTGTAATTCATCCTGTCAGAGAGGCGCTGGAGCGTTGACTACCTAACCGATTCTTTAGTACTCTTTCCACTGACCCGGGCTCAGGAATCCATCTGATGAAGGACACTTTATGGGGGGGTAACTCTCCAGTCCATTGCAGAAGGAGAATGGAAAGTTCATGAGATTTGTTGGCACTTGTCAATATATCTTTGGTTTGCGCAGCTGATTGTGGCTGCTGGTCTAGTAATCAGACTGGAGGAGCAGTGAACCCTGAAGTATGCAATCCCCATCACCTTTCCACCCCTGCCCGTCAGTCAATCTTTTAACTCCCTTCTCTCTCCCTAGTTCACTGCTGTGTTACATCTCACTCCCTGTTGCTTTTCTCTTGTCTATAGAACGTTGAGATTGAGACCAATCTCGTTCTCTTGGTCACATTATGTGTCCTGACCTTGTGTGTTCTGTTTCCGTGAGATCACTGTTTCAATGAGATCAACGAGTGGTGAAGAGATCTCAAGTGAATTAGATTGCAGACGTGTTTTAATGGAGACGATAGAAAGCTGTGACATTCTCTCTTTTCAGCAACAATTAGTGTTGTTGTCATATAGGGGGAAACTCACTTGATTAATGGTGCCGTGAGTACCACCTGGAAGGAAGCCATCCAACGTTCACATGCATTAGCCTGGTCCTGTCTTTGTGATATAACTACTGTGTTCTACAGATTGCTGTGATTGTTCCTGTCTTTATGATATAATTACTGTGTTCTACAGATTGCTGCGATTGTTCTTGCCTCTTTTTTTTACTATGAATGCAACCATTGTGGTCCTAGGAAAAGTGGACTCAAAAGAGAGCAAGCACCTTATCCATGCGAAGGGCACAACCTGGGTTTGGGGGACATGTTGAATTGAGTGTTGACATTACTTTGACACCTGCTGATGTAAAAAGTCCTTTATAAATTTGACTGATGATTTGGTGCTTTGGTACTTTTGATTTCAGCCTTATCTAGGATTAGATTAGATTTTGGCCAAAATGTCTTGACACAAACAAACATCTCTCTCTGTTTTTGGCCAGATGAGAGTACTGTAGTGGGTAAAGAGAAGAGGGAGTGAAAACAAACTACACTGAACAAAAATATAAACACAACATGTAAAGAGTTGGTCCATGTTTCATGAGCTGCAATAAAAGATCCCAGAAATGTTCCATACTCACAAAAAGCAGATTTCTCTCAAATGTTGTGCACACATTTGTTGACATTCTAGTTAGTGAGCATTTCTCCTTTGCCAAGATATTCCATCCACCTGACAGGTGTGTCATATCATGAATCTGATTAAACAGCATGATCATTACACAGGTGCACCTTGTGCTGGGGACAAAAAAGGCCACTCTAAAACATGCATTTTTGTCACACAACACAATGCCACAGATGTTTCAAGTTTTGAGGGAGTGTGCAATTGACATGCTGACAGCAGGAATGTCTAACCGAGCTTTTGCCAGAGAATTTGATGTTCATTTCTCTACCATAAGCTGCCTCCAACGTTGTTTTAGAGAATTTGGCAGTACGTTCAACTGGCCACACAACCGCAGACCATGTGTATGGCGTCGTGTGGGCGAGCAGTTTGCTGACATCAACGATGTGAACAGAGTGCCCCATGGTGGCGGTGGAGTTATGGTATGGGCAGGCATAAGCTACGGACAAAGAACACAATTTCATTTTATAGATGGCAATTTGAATGCGCAAAAATACTGTGAAGGTATCTGTGACCAACAGATACATATCTGTATTCCCAGTCATGTGAAATCCATAGATTAGAGCCTAATTTATTTACTTCCATTGACTGATTTCCTCATATGAACTGTAACTCAGTAAAATATATCTTTGTTCAGTGTGTATATAGGAAAACATAGAGACTGCTGAAAAGACGCCTCTTTGAAGTGATGAAGAGGGGAATGAAGAGTCTGAATCCGAGACCGAGTGCGCCACCGTGCAGAGGGAGTGAGCGAGCGGGGGCTGATTTGTCACTTCTGAGTGTTAAAAGGGGGTAGGGGAGGGGAAGTACCCTGACACTGATGGCTTGTGAAGTTTACTCTCGGATGCTAGTGAATTAGGTTGTCATGACGAATAATGCACTCCTTACAGTTGGTTGTGACTGTGGCCAACACCGGGCTGAATGAAGAGGATGGGAGAACAGGGTAAAGGCACATTCTGCAAAAAAGGTCCATATCAATCATTTTTGTTATTGCCTTCAATGATTCAAAACAAGGTGTCGTGTCCTTCAATGATTCAAAACAAGGTGTCGTGTCCTTCAATGATTCAAACTCATTCTCAAAACAAGGTGTCATGTCCTTCATGTCCTTGTTGATACATGAGTTATTTTCTGTCTCCAAGCACCCATCCCACAGAGTCCCCATCCCATAGAGCAGGGTTTCCCTAACTCGGTCCTGGGACCCCACATGGGTGCACGTTTTGTTTTTTGCCCTAGCACTATACAGCCAGTGGGGGCCCCAGGACCGAACTTGGGAAGCCCTGTCAGAGTCCCCATCCCATAGAGCAGCTGCCACGCATAAGGACGTGCTTTTTAATTAATTTAGGCCTACATACATTTGCCTTTGGGAAGAACGGCTGGCCTACTGGATGTGTGCAACCTTGGCCCAGATAATGGCACTGAATACCATGGGCTTAAATGAAGAGGGAAGCTGTGAATGTAGCTAGAAACTACAGCTGTCTGTGTCTGGCTCGCTAGCTGGCTGCCCGTGAAGGTAGCTGGAAACTACAGCTGTTTGGGCCTGACTGGCAGGCTGGTGGCCTGTAAAGAATGGCCTGAGGTGCCTTAATGGCCCTTTTGAGCAGGAAATAAAGAGCTGACTCATGCTAATGTGTTCATCTGAGGCACAGGTCTCATATATAAGTCCCTTCTCAGTATGATGAGGAATCTGCATTCGGATATGTTTGATATATTATGTTTGATATATTATGTTTATATTATGTTTGATATATTATATTTGATATGTTTGATATATTATATTTGATATGTTTGATATATTATATTTGATATGTTTGTTTATATTATGTTTGATATGTTTATATTGTGTTTGATATGTTATGTTTGATTTGTTTGATATATTGTATTAGGCCAGCAGCATACCACTCTACATCCCACTGCTGGCTTGCCTTTGAAGCTAAGCAGGGTTAGTTCTGATCAGTTCCTGGATGGGAGACCAGATGCTGCTGAAAGTGGTGTTGGGGAACCAGTAGGAGGAAGTCTTTCTTCTGGTTTAAAAAAGTTATATTAAGAGTAGGGGTGTTAACCCCGTTGTCCTGGCTAAATTCCCAATCTGACCCTCATACCATCATGGCCTACCTCATCATATCCAGCTTCCAATTGGCTCGTTAATCTCCCCTGTAACTATACCCCAGCTCGTTGATGTAAATGAGAATGTGTTCTCAGTCAACTTACCTGGTAAAATAAATATTGTTACGTGATAGGCTTTCAGAATGGATGGGGGTGAGGGAGTTGTGGAAGCTTAAATATTCTATCTTCCCCATTCACCCTCTGAATGGCACAACATACACAATCCATGTCTCAAGGCTTAAAAATCCTTCTTTAACCTGTCTCCTCCCCTTCATCTACACTGATTTGAAGTGGATTTAAGAGGTGACATCAATAAGGGATCATAGCATTCACCTGGTCAGTCTGTCATGGAAAGAGGTGTTCCTAATGTTTCATCCACTCGGTGAATCCCACTGTCATGTTTATTTTGTCTCTGTTGGCAAAGTTGAGATTGACGTTGAATGGATGTGCTTTTAAAAGCAGAGAATCCAGGCCCCAAATTCCATCTTGGCCTCGTCTCCTTCTCTGCTTAGGAGCGACTCTGAGATGAGAAATGGCCACACTGTTAAATGAACTTGCATCCAAAGGTAAGTGCTGAAGCAGGTACATTACACATTTATGGAGGAGGGAGATGAAGTCAGACTTCTGGCGGAGCCAGCAGCCACGCAAAATCTTAATTCCAATGAGTAGGATGATCCTCTGAGTGGTGGGGTCTGATAAGGAGCCTGTAGGAAGAGCTTACGGAGTCCCTCACACACTACAATCGTCTTCTTTTTTATTAGGATTGTATAAAATAAGAATTTGTTCTTAACTGACTTGCCTGGTTAAATAAAGGTAAAATAAATAAATACCTGGAGCGAGATTCTATATACACACACACACTGAGGGACGGTCATTCCACTACTCACCCTCAAATAAGTCTTTGAGGAATTGGGATACACCCAATGAACATTTTATCACAACCGCTAGCTCCCCTGGTGCCTGTAAACTCCACATCAGCTCCTCCACCCCCAGACTGTAACCTCCACATCAGCTCCTCCACCCCCAGACTGTAAACTCCACATCAGCTCCTCCACCCCCAGACTGTAAACTCCACATCAGCTCCTCCACCCCCAGACTGTAAACTCCACATCAGCTCCTCCACCCCCAGACTGTAAACTCCACATCAGCTCCACCCAGCTTCATCAACTCCCCTCGCTGTCCACTGGGAGTTTCGCCAATAGAGCATCTAATTTCAATTAGAGGTAAATCTCTGTTTTGATCTTGAACTTGAGTCGGTGGTGTTGAAAGGCCTCCTCAACCCATTTCATTAACCCAGTGGCCTCCTCGTACTCCCCCTCCCCTCTCGTCGGAGTGCTGAGACCCTGCCAAAACCTAATCTACTCCCAGACTGCATTTTGTGTGTGTGTGTGTGAGAGAGCAACTTGGCCTCATAGACTAGATGTAACATTGTAAAATGTAAATCCGGGACACTTAAATTAGTTTAACATTTTATGTTTGTTATGGTTACATAAGACAGAAGGTTTCTTAAGGCAAAAAAAAGAGTAGAGTGGTTGGTAGGGGTGGATGTGTTTGCATATAACACGAACGTCTAGCAACCCAAAGGTTGCGTGTTTGAATCTCATCACGGACAGCTTTTGCATTTTAGCAACTTTGCAACTACTTGCTACTTTGCAACTGGTTAGCATGTTAGCTAAACCTTCCCCTAACCTTAACCCTTTAATCTAACTCCTAACCTTACCCCTAACCACTAACTCTAACCCCTAGCCTAGCTAATGCTAGCCACCTAGCTAACATTAGAAACAACACATTGGAATTTGTTTATCATACGTTTTGCTCATTCGTACCATATTGTACAGAGTAATGCAACATGCTGGTTGGTGAGAGAGAGTATGTATGTTTTCCTTTGTTCACTGCACAATGCAACATGCCATTAAGAATTTAAGTCTTCCCCTGCACTGCAGACGTGATTTTCAGAGTTTGGGTTGATTGTGTTTAGTTCTGTGTGTGTGTGTGTGTGCACGCGTGCTTTGTGTGTGTTTCTGCTTGTGTAAGTGGTCGTGGTGGTGTGTGTGAGTGTTTCGGGGTAATTGGCCTCAGCTCTGGCCAGGGAATGTTGCTGACACAAAGAGAAAAACAACCACTTTTCTTCTCTTGCAACAATCAGCATGGCATCACTTGTACCATCAAACTGTAGTGGGGAGAGGGAAGGGGTGGAGAGGAGGGGGACGTGTGGAGAGGAGGAGGAGGAAGGAAGAGGAGGGGGAGGAGAGGAGAGGAGGGAGGGGCCAATTCAGTACTCTATGTCAAGATGCTCTGGAGGAGCCTACAGAGCATTCAGACTCCTGTGTTAAGACTGTGTTGGTGCGTATTGAGTTAGGCTAGACACTAGATATAAACGATGGAGAATCATCAATTCGGTTTTTCTATGTGTCAGAGAATACTATGGCGTCACAGGGCCCTATGACAGAACACTCAGTCTGAAACATCATACTTTCATACAATAGGGTCTTTTTAGTGGGGTAATTATTCTTACAAGAGGAAGATGACCTGCAGTGAAATGTAGACTGTCACCCAAGGGACAGAGAATGCTGGGAAAATGGCTCTATTTTTAGTGAAGCTATCTGAAATTAGCAAAGGCTCAACTGAGCCTCTGTAGAATCCTGTAGACCTAGGTGTATACCTGTGGAAGCTCGATTGTACAATGAGGCCAGCCCAGGATCAAATCAACAATCCTGATTGGAATTCTCAGAGAGTCTACCTCTATGGAAATCTATTATGCTTGCATGGTGTAAGCATTTATGAGGTGATGGCGTCCTTCGAGAGACAGACAGTAAGCCATGAATAAAGAACACCAGGTTCTATTCTAGTTGTTTTTATTTCCCCCTAGTTTCCGTGGTGTCACTGGTATTTGTTATCTTCCCTGGTGACCACGGCGACCCCTCTTCATCATGAAGCGTAGTGTCTCCTCCAACTCTGATTCAATGGCAATTATTTCCCCAAATGCAACTCTAATCACTAATCAGGGGAACGTCCAGGAGTGTAATTAGATGGCCCGTGTATCATTAGAACTGGAATTGACAGGCTGCAGTATGCAGTCACTTAGTAGAGGACCGGAGATTGTATGCTGGGTGATGAGATTTGAGTTGGTCATTATGTTTGAAATGGAAGACGGCAGCTCCTCCACCATTGCTCAACATCGTGCAATGGGTTTGTATGGGGACATTGGAATGAGATGAAGTGTGTGTGTATGTCCTGTCTTAATGTGTATGATAGGCCTACATTGGAGCACATCTCGGGCTCAGATGAAGCCTTTTCCTCAGCTAAGAAGCACTTTTAATATAGAATGTATCATTTTTACATTTGACATTTTAGTTGTTTAGCAGATGCTCTTACCCAGAGCGACGAAGAAGTGAGTGCACACCCTTTTCCAGGACTAAGATGAATCTGTGTCTGGGAAAACTGCCCGCTGTGTCGATTGTGCGTCTGGTGGCACCTGGGCTTACTGTCTAAGACGAGACTATTACCAGCCCTCGGCTGGTCTGTATCAGAATAACATGTTGACTGCTGAATCAATGCTGAGAGAGGCAGTCAGCCATTAGGCTCCCCGAGGTCTCCACCCAGTTTGACTGAATATGGAATTTCCACAGAGCGGATGGCAACCCCAGCCTTTTCCCTCTTAGAGGACGCTGGATTGATTTGTTTATGATAATGGCCCCGAACAAGGGATAATCAAGTCATTATGAGTTATTGGTCTCAACATCACTGATGGTCCCTGTAAACAACCACATTAGAAGCAGCTGTGACTGAAGACACCAAACATGGAGCGAGGACATCTCTGCCAAGTGGGCGTATGCCAACCTGTTAAGAGCCTTAAAAATTTGGCCCACCAAGACATTTATTGGGCAATTGAACTAATAAACAACAGTATAGACCTCCATTGTCGCTCTCTTCTAGTCTCTCTCTCTCTCTGTCTCTCTGTCTTTCTCTCTCTGTCTCTCTGTCTCTCTCTCTCTCTCTCTCTGTCTCTCTCTGTCTTTCTCTCTCTGTCTCTCTGTCTCTCTCTCTCTGTCTCTGTCTCTGTCTGTCTCTCTCTCTCTCTCTGTGTCTCTGTGTCATCTTTCACCCACTCTTCTCTCTCTCTGTCCGTCTCTGTCTCAGACGACTCGTTGCTCATCTCATCTGGAATTCCTCACCCTCGGGCCTCCGTGGTTCCTTCTCCGGTGGTTTAGGAAATTACACACTTTCCCTTTTTTCCTTGTGAAAGTGGGTGGTTGAGAGAGATGCTTTCCATTACAGTATCCATCACCACACACAGTTCTGTTGATGGCGGGCAGATTTTTCCCCTCTCTAACACATGCAAGCCACCCTCAGGACTAAACACCAACAACGTAGGAACAACAAGGGCTGAACGGTCCATGGTTTGTGCACTTCTGTGTTCCCCGATGAAGGAAGCCACAATTATTTGTAATATATTATGGCATCTTGACTTCTCTAAGACTGGATAAGTACATCTAGTTAGTGATTGAGGACAGGGTGTGCCTTCTTACCCTGTTGTATGACAGTCCTATAAGTCAGCCATTTCAATTATTCAGCCCTGAATAGTGCTCCTTGAATATTTTTAGAAAGATTAAGTTAAAAACTATAATACATAGAAAAGTAGTGAATTCTGAAATGAGATCTGCTGTTGAGTTATATTATTTAGTACCTGATCGTAGAGGTGTTTTTTGTCTTGCTGTTTTAACATCAGTCATTCCAGACATTTGCCTTCATATAAATGTCTAAATGTCTAACACTCCCATCATTAACCATACCCAACAAAGCCACCACACACAGGACCACAACTGTCCTTCCAGCCTGTTGACATAGTCCACTCTGACACTCTTTCCTCCTGTACCCATTCATCCCCCTATCCTTCCTCTACCTCCTCTCCTTCCTGTCCTTCCTCTACCTCCTGTCCTTCCTCTACCTCCTCTCCTTCCTCTACCTCTCCTACCTAATCTCCTTCCTCTCCCTCCTCTCCTTCCTGTCCTTCCTCTACCTCCTCTCCTTCCTCTACCTCCTCTCCTTCCTCTACCTCCTCTCATACCTCATCTCCTTCCTCTACCTCCTCTCCTTCCTCTACCTCCTCTCCTTCCTTTCCAGGCTGCTGCAGAAAGGAATGAATGTAATTTGCATCCTCTCACCAGCAGAGCTGGGTTGTGTCCCAAATGGCACCCTATTCCCTATACAGTGCACTACATAGTGCACCTAACACACGTCCCTGGTCAAAAGTAGTGCCCTATGTAGGAAATATGATACATTATTGACGCAATCCGTACTGTATTCATGAGAAGATGTTGATTTATGCGGACACCCCAGGGGTTGGGATTATTGAGGAAAAGAGGGAGGGGCTCTGCAGTAGGGGAGGAGTCAAACCGTCCCTGCCAGAAGACACTGTGTGTCGCCCTAGCCCATAATAGGCAGAACAGAGCATCCTGTGGATGTGGGCTTGACCTTTGACCCCGTAATCCGTTTGAGGCAGGTTTCTGGGTCTCCTCCCTCCTCTCTCTCTCTTCAACCTCAGTCACAGAGCGCTCAGCTGTTGACACCTGTTGTTTGATACATCATTTATTGAAGGCTGCTCGTTTGTAGAGCGCACTACTACACACAAACTCAAACACACAGATACTCATACACACTACACACAAACTCATACACACTACACACAAACTCATACACACTACACACAAACTCATACACACTACACACAAACTCATACACACACAAACTCAAACACACACATACTCATACACACTACACACATACTCATAAACACTACACACAAACTCATACACACACATACTCATACACACAAACTCAAACACACACATACTCATACAAACTACACACAAACTCAAACACACACAAACTCATACACACATACTCATACACACTACACACACAAACTCATACACTCTACACACACAAACTCATACACTCTACACACACAAACTCATACACACTACACACACAAACTCATACACTCTACACACACAAACTCATACACTCTACACACACAAACTCATACACACTACACACACAAACTCATACACACTACACACACAAACTCATACACACTACACACACAAACTCATACACACTACACACACATACTCATACACACTACACACACATACTCATACACACTACACACACATACTCATACACACTACACACACATACTCATACACACAAACTCAAACACACACATACTCATACACACTACACACACAAACTCATACACACTACACACACAAACTCATACACACTACACACACAAACTCATACACACTACACACACAAACTCATACACACTACACACACATACTCATACACACTACACACATACTCATACACACTACACACACATACTCATACACACTACACACACAAACTCATACACACTACACACACATACTCATACACACTACACACACATACTCATACACACTACACACACAAACTCAAACACACTACACACACATACTCATACACACTACACACACATACTCATACACACTACACACACAAACTCATACACACTACACACACAAACTCATACACACTACACACACAAACTCATACACACTACACACTCATACACACTACACACACATACTCATACACACTACACACACATACTCATACACACAAACTCAAACACACACATACTCATACACACTACACACACAAACTCAAACACACAAACTCAAACACACACATACTCATACACACTACACACACAAACTCATACACACTACACACACATACTCATACACACTACACACACATACTCATACACACTACACACACAAACTCATACACACTACACACACAAACTCATACACACTACACACACAAACTCATACACACTACACACACAAACTCATACACACTACACACACATACTCATACACACTACACACACATACTCATACACACTACACACACATACTCATACACACTACACACACATACTCATACACACTACACACACAAACTCATACACACTACACACACAAACTCAAACACACTACACACACATACTCATACACACTACACACACATACTCATACACACTACACACACAAACTCATACACACTACACACACATACTCATACACACTACACACACATACTCATACACACTACACACACATACTCATACACACTACACACACAAACTCATACACACTACACACACAAACTCATACACACTACACACACAAACTCATACACACTACACACACATACTCATACACACTACACACACATACTCATACACACTACACACACATACTCATACACACAAACTCAAACACACACATACTCATACACACTACACACACAAACTCATACACACTACACACACAAACTCATACACACTACACACACAAACTCATACACACTACACACACAAACTCATACACACTACACACACAAACTCATACACACTACACACACAAACTCATACACACTACACACACAAACTCATACACACTACACACACATACTCATACACACTACACACACAAACTCATACACACTACACACACAAACTCATACACACAAACTCAAACACACACAAACTCATACACACTACACACACAAACTCATACACACTACACACACAAACTCATACACACTACACACACAAACTCATACACACTACACACACAAACTCATACACACTACACACACAAACTCATACACACTACACACACAAACTCATACACACTACACACACAAACTCATACACACTACACACACAAACTCATACACACTACACACACAAACTCATACACACTACACACACATACTCATACACACTACACACACAAACTCATACACACTACACACACAAACTCATACACACTACACACACAAACTCATACACACTACACACACAAACTCATACACACTACACACACAAACTCATACACACTACACACACAAACTCATACACACTACACACACAAACTCATACACACTACACACACAAACTCATACACAGTACACACACATACTCATACACACTACACACACATACTCATACACACTACACACACAAACTCATACACACTACACACACAAACTCATACACACTACACACACAAACTCAAACACACTACACACACATACTCATACACACTACACACACATACTCATACACACTACACACACAAACTCATACACACTACACACACAAACTCATACACACTACATACACACAAACTCATACACACTACACACACAAACTCATACACACTACACACACAAACTCATACACACTACACACACAAACTCATACACACTACATACACACAAACTCATACACACTACACACACAAACTCATACACACTACATACACACAAACTCATACACACTACACACACAAACTCATACACACTACACACACAAACTCATACACACTACACACACAAACTCATACACACTACACACACAAACTCATACACACTACATACACACAAACTCATACACACTACATACACACAAACTCATACACACTACATACACACAAACTCATACACACTACATACACACAAACTCATACACACTACATACACACAAACTCATACACACTACACACACAAACTCATACACACTACACACACAAACTCATACACACTACACACACAAACTCATACACACTACACACACAAACTCATACACACTACACACACACAAACTCATACACACTACACACACACAAACTCATACACACTACACACACATACTCATACACACTACACACACACATTAGACACACTACACACACAAACTCATACACACTACACACACAAACTCATACACACTACACACACAAACTCATACACACTACACACACATACATACACACATTAGACACGTACATACTACACACATACACACCCACACTGGCTGACTGATACTTGGCATTATTTTGGAGCCATTGCCCTTCGGGAGTCTGTGTTCATTCAACCGCTGTTCATCATCTGCCAAACACAACGCTGTCTCCCATCACACCTCGACAGAAAGGTGGACCCCAATCTGTCAGGATCAGGTGTGTACTGCTGTGTCTGCTACTCCTCCCTGAACAACAGGTCCTACATCTGTGGCCTGTTCTGTTTACCACGAGAGGAGCTGAACTAGAAGCACCACCAGTAGATGGATCTGGCTTCTTCATGGAACATTTGACTTTGTGAATAACGGCCTTGTAATGTGGTTTTGTCAATAGGCGTAGTCGGAGGCATGTCATGTCTGCCAGACAGACTTCATGGAGCAGGGAAACGTACTTCCTGCGCTCCGGCACCAGGATTGTGCGATCCGTTTCGGCAGATAGTTTGTTATTTAAAGATGGCGGCTGTCATCTTTCTGCAAACCCCTGGGAAACGCTGCCAGAACCAAGAGAATGAAGTCATAAATCCTCAGACACATCTTTAATTAGCCAGGCTTGGAAACAGCTGACGTTGCCTTTGGTGTCCAATTTGTCCACTGATGAAAAGCAGCGATGGCTCCCAACCTTCTTCCCTCCTCCACTCATCAGACTTTCCTTGTTTCACCGTCTCGATCTCTCACTCTCTGTTACCCACTCACTTTGTCATTCACTTTCCCTCTCTCTCACTCTCTCTCACACTCTCTGTTACCCACTCACTTTGTCATTCTCTTTCCCTCTCTCACACTCTCTCACACTCTGTTACCCACTCACTTTGTCATTCTCTTTCCCTCTCTCTCACTCTGTTACCCACTCACTTTGTCATTCTCTTTCCCTCTCTCTCACTCTTTCTCACTCTCTGTTACCCACTCACTTTGTCATTCTCTTTCCCTCTCTCTCACACTCTCTCACACTCTCTGTTACCCACTCACTTTGTCATTCTCTTTCCCTCTCTCACACTCGCTCTCTCTGTCTCTCTCTCTCGCACTCTCTGTCTCTCTCTCGCACTCTCTGTCTCTCTCTCGCACTCTCTGTCTCTCTCTCTCTGTCGCATTCTCTGTCTCTCTCTCTGTCGCATTCTCTGTCTCTCTCTCTGTCTCTCTCTCTCGCACTCTGTCTCTCTCGCACTCTGTCTCTCTCTCTCGCACTCTGTCTCTCTCTCTCGCACTCTGTCTCTCTCTCTCGCACTCTGTCTCTCTCGCACTCTCTGTCTCTCTCTCTCGCACTCTCTGTCTCTCTCTCTCGCACTCTCTGTCTCTCTCTCTCGCACTCTCTGTCTCTCTCTCTCGCACTCTCTGTCTCTCTCTCTCGCACTCTCTGTCTCTCTCTCTCGCACTCTCTGTCTCTCTCTCTCGCACTCTCTGTCTCTCTCTCTCGCACTCTCTGTCTCTCTCTCTCGCACTCTCTGTCTCTCTCGCACTCTCTGTCACTCTCTCTCGCGCTCTCTGTCACTCTCTCTCGCGCTCTCTGTCACTCTCTCTCGCGGCTCTCTGTCTCTCTCTCTCTCGGCTCTCTGTCTCTCTCTCGCGCTCTCTGTCTCTCGCTCGCTCGCTCTCTGTCTCTCGCTCGCTCGCTCTCTGTCTCTCTCTTGCTCTGTCTCTCTCGCGCTCTCTGTCTCTCTCTCGCTCTCTCTCTCTCTCTCGCGCTCTCTGTCTCTCTCTCGCGCTCTCTGTCTCTCTCGTGGCACTCTGTCTCTCTCTCTCTCTCGTGCACTCTGTCTCTCTCTCGCACTCTGTCTCTCTCTCGCACTCTCTGTCTCTCTCTCTCTCGCACTCTCTCTCTCTCGCGCTCTCTGTCTCTCTCTCTCGCACTCTCTGTCTCGCACTCTCTGTCTCGCACTCTCTGTCTCGCACTCTCTGTCTCGCACTCTCTCTCTCGCACTCTCTGTCTCTCTCGCACTCTCTGTCTCTCTCGCACTCTCTGTCTCTCTCTCGCACTCTCTGTCTCTCTCTCGCACTCTCTGTCACTCTCTCTCGCACTCTCTGTCTCTCGCGCTCTCTGTCTATCTCTCGCGCTCTCTGTCTATCTCTCGCGCTCTCTGTCTATCTCTCGCGCTCTCTGTCTCTCTCTCGGCTCTCTGTCTCTCTCGCTCTCTGTCTCTCTCGCGCTCTCTGTCTCTCTCTCGCGCTCTCTGTCTCTCTCTCGCGCTCTCTGTCTCTCTCTCGCGCTCTCTGTCTCTCTCTCGCGCTCTCTGTCTCTCTCTCTCGCGCTCTCTGCCTCTCTCGTGTGCACTCTGTCTCTCTGTCTCTCTCTCACGCACTCTGTCTCTCTCTCGCACTCTCTCTCACGTGCTCTCTGTCTCTCTCGCGCTCTCTGTCTCTCTCTCTCTCTCGCACTCACGCTCTCTCTCTATCTGTCTCTCTCTCTCGCACTCATGCTCTCTCTCTCTCTATCTGTCTCTCACTTACTCACATACTCACTCTTTCGTTCAATCTCTCACATATTTGCCATGGTACTCATCTGGCAGGGAGAGCCAGCCAAGCAATTTGTCCTGACCTCGAGTCGGTGGCCATATTTGCCCAGCCACAGTTTCTGTTGGCAGAGGGGTAGGCCCCTTCTGTGACAGGATGTTGCCACAAGGCGTCCGTCAACCATCTCCATACAGTGTTTACAAGGCAGCCGTGTCATTTGGACGTGTACGGGGGACGCTGGTCATCGCTGGGGAAACAGCCGAAATCAGACCCATTTCCTTTCATTCACTCCCTCCCTCCGCTCTCATCCCTTTTCTCTGCACTGGAAAAAGCAACTAGCCTCCTCCGTGTTGTCTGCCTAAGCCCTGAGCCTCTGGGATCAGTGGAAGCTTGCTGTAGACACATCCAAGTCCTCACTGTCACTGAGCCAGTGTCTCCTACAGGGTTGGATCAGTCACTGAGCCAGAGTGACTCCTACAGGGTTGGATCAGTCACTGAGTCAGTGTGTCTCCTACAGGGTTGGATCTAGACACTGAGACAAAGTGACTCCTACAGGGTTGGATCAGTCACTGAGCCAGAGTGTCTCCTACAGGGTTGGATCTGGACACTGAGACAAAGTGTCTCCTACAGGGTTGAATCAGTCACTGAGCCAGAGTGTCTCCTACAGGGTTGGATCAGTCACTGAGCCAGAGTGTCTCCTACAGGGTTGGATCAGTCACTGAGCCAGTGTCTCCTACAGGGTTGGAACAGTCACTGTCACTGTGAGCCAGTGTCTCCTACAGGGTTGGATCAGTCACTGAGCCAGTGTCTCCTACAGGGTTGGAACAGTCACTGTCACTGTGAGCCAGTGTCTCCTACAGGGTTGGATCAGTCACTGAGCCAGTGTCTCCTACAGGGTTGGATCAGTCACTGAGTCAGTGTGAATCCTACACAGTGGTGTAATGTACTTAAGTAAAAAATACTTTAAAGTACTATTTAAGTAATTTTTGGTGGTATCTGTACTTTACTTTACTATATGTATTTTTGACAACTTTTACTTCACTAAATAATGTACTTTTTACTACAAACATTTTCCCTGAGTGACTCCTCCAGGGTCGGACCCAGACACTGAGACAGAGTGACTCCTACAGGGTCGGACCCAGACACTGAGACAGAGTGACTCCTACAGGGTTGGACCCAGACACTGAGACAGAGTGACTCCTACAGGGTCGGACCCAGACACTGAGACAGAGTGACTCCTCCAGGGTTGGACCCAGACACTGAGACAGAGTGACTCCTACAGGGTTGGACCCAGACACTGAGACAGAGTGACTCCTACAGGGTCGGACCCAGACACTGAGACAGAGTGACTCCTCCAGGGTTGGACCCAGACACTGAGACAGAGTGACTCCTCCAGGGTCAACCCAGACACTGAGACATAGTGACTCCTACAGGGTTGGACCCAGACACTGAGACAGAGTGACTCCTACAGGGTTGGACCCAGACACTGAGACAGAGTGACTCCTACAGGGTTGGACCCAGACACTGAGACAGAGTGACTCCTACAGGGTTGGACCCAGACACTGAGACAGAGTGACTCCTACAGGGTTGGACCCAGACACTGAGACAGAGTGACTCCTACAGGGTTGGACCCAGACACTGAGACAGAGTGACTCCTACAGGGTTGGACCCAGACACTGAGACAGAGTGACTCCTACAGGGTTGGACCCAGACACTGAGACAGAGTGACTCCTACAGGGTTGGACCCAGACACTGAGACAGAGTGACTCCTACAGGGTTGGACCCAGACACTGAGACAGAGTGACTCCTACAGGGTTGGACCCAGACACTGAGACAGAGTGACTCCTACAGGGTTGGACCCAGACACTGAGACAGAGTGACTCCTACAGGGTTGGACCCAGACACTGAGACAGAGTGACTCCTACAGGGTTGGACCCAGACACTGAGACAGAGTGACTCCTACAGGGTTGGACCCAGACACTGAGACAGAGTGACTCCTACAGGGTCGGACCCAGACACTGAGACAGAGTGACTCCTACAGGGTTGGACCCAGACACTGAGACAGAGTGACTCCTACAGGGTTGGACCCAGACACTGAGACAGAGTGACTCCTACAGGGTTGGACCCAGACACTGAGACAGAGTGACTCCTACAGGGTTGGACCCAGACACTGAGACAGAGTGACTCCTACAGGGTCGGACCCAGACACTGAGACAGAGTGACTCCTACAGGGTTGGACCCAGACACTGAGACAGAGTGACTCCTACAGGGTCGGACCCAGACACTGAGACAGAGTGACTCCTACAGGGTTGGACCCAGACACTGAGACAGAGTGACTCCTACAGGGTTGGACTGGGAGGATTAGGTAAATATGTTTTGCAGTTTAAAAGCAGTGTTCCAGTGCATTGGAGCTGACGATTCAGTACGTGCTCTCCAAGTATGTGGAGTTCTATGAGATGTGCTCTACATTGAGTTCTTAATGTTTTTCAAAACATTGTCCGTATCAATATTTAGTGAAAATGATTCCTTTCTTTTTGTAGAGCGTTCGGTCGAGAAGAGAACATGTATTCTGCTACAAAGATATATTGCAGAGGGTTATTTCTTTCCACACCAGAGTATTGTTTAATGGCAATCAAATGACATTTTCAAATAGAAAACGGACTGTGAGCTTATTCCCTTTGGTTTTGACATTTTCCTATAATAATGGCCTCTTTGATGATCGGTCTTGCTGCAGGCCTATTTTGCAACTCATTAATACGAGACCGTTGACAAGGAAAAAGGGACGTCAGCAAATCCAGGACCACACGGCACGTAATTATCTTCTGTTTCCCCTGATATATCCTCTGCCCATCTCGTTGCATCGCTATGGTTTTCATTTAAGAACATCTGCAGCCTCTCTCTTTGAAATCACTCGTCGCTCAACATGGAATTGAAAGGGTTTGCTTTCGAGCACTTTCAACCCCAACGGACGCATAGGTGTGGAGATTCACCCCACTGGGCCCAGATGTCATTTCAAAGTCTATTCCACATTGGTTCACCGACGTTTCATTGAAACGACATGAAAACAACGTTGATTCTTCCAGTGTGTCCTCAGTGGAACTCGCGTTCTCTCATTAAATGGTAATGAAAGAAGAAGAATGTGTGTTTAAGCTCGGTGCTTCAGTGCCCCGAGGTAAAGCCTAGTGAGAGGCTCTGGCTTTCCGTGAGACATGAGTGATGGAATCGTTAAGAGGGAGCAATCTGCACGCAGGATGACCTCATCTCGATCTCTTTAAGAGTGGAGTGAGAGTGGGCTGGTACCTTTTGTTGGTGGCACAGATAGTGTGTGTTTGTGTGTGTGACACATTTTAGTTAACGGGCACAGGCCTCATTCTTTCTCCCTAGATGCAGAGCTAGCTATCCTCAGTGGAGACATCCACTCACATACTGTATAGGGAGACTCTCAATGGATGCAGGTAGCCTAGTGGTTAGAGCGTTGGGCCAGTAACAGAAAGGTTGCTAGGTCAAATCCCTGAGCTGACAAGGTACAAATCTGTCGTTCTGCCCCTGAAAAAGGCAGTTAACCCACTGTTCCTATGCCGTCATTGTAAATAAGAATTAGTTATTTACTGACTTGCCTAGTTAAGCAAAGGTTAAATTAAAAATAAATAACTCTGGTCCTCTCGCCTCCTTCTCAAAGCCAATTGGATGAGAAGGTCAGAGGTCCCTCCTCTCCAACCTTTTCATCCGATGGTTTTTGGGACGTGAGGACGTGAGGAATCTATGTTGTTAAGTTTGTCCTTCGTGGTTGTTTATCATGTCAGCCTGGAAATGGATTTAGTAATGGCGTTAATACCAGGATCCATAGACTGCGCAGGTCAAAGTGCACATTCATGGCTAGTCGATATCTCTGCGGCACAAACTGTGACAACCGAAGTCAAGTGTGTTGTCGAGCGGTGCTTGTTCAGAACCAAAGACGAAAGCATGAGAGGATGTCTATTACGGCCACACATTCCCTCAGTTTGAGTCGTCCACCCACTCTGGATAGTGTTTTATTGCCAGAGAGTTTACCTAATTAGCAGTTTTGTGCATATTTATCTCCTTTTAAAGAATCCAGTGTTCCTCTCACTCTGGTCGAGCTCCTAGCTGAATCATGCTAGTCAGACCTATTCAGCACCAATGTGCTGTGCTGCAGCTTTGAAGGAAAGGCCAGCCGTGTCAGCTGAATATCCTCCCCTGGCGTCCTGCTGTATGAAACCTGCACAAATTCCCTTCCTAACACGCCGGCCAATCCGGCGATGCGGAGCTAGGATCTCGAGTCTGTCATAGGCTGATTCAGACTTGTACTGTAATCTGTGTCCCCCGAGCATTTTAAAGAGATCTTTTCTTTCACGGTTTCCAAGGACGTTGAAAGTCCTTTGTGGGCTTTTGACTACATATATATTAGTGATGCTGAGGCTTCACAATGGGGCTTTTAATAGATTCCCAGGCAAGCCTCTCTGCTGAGATTGGAGGCTTCCTATGGCCAGTAATACACCACTGACATTAGATCCAGTGATAAAGCAAAGCAATTTGTTCACCCCTCCACAGAGGACAACACAAGCGTTGGCAATGTGTGGATTTGTATTACAGCGCTGTCTGAGGACATCCAGCCCTATTTCTTATCCAGCTGCTCATTTGACCCGTCGATGGGAAGGGATGTCATCACTACGCGTCATCAATGCCAATTTCCTGTTTTCGGCGAAGCAGTGTAACTCCTTTTGTAAATCCCTATAGCTTTGCACGTGCTGTTACAATGTAAGCCTCCCCTGTGCTAATAGATGCTGGAGCAAGACAAACAAAAGCCTCTCATTTACTACGCCTTCCGTTTTGGATCGCTGTGGTAGATAGCGTTGCAAGATCGATACGGCACCCGCCACCAGGCTCTCGTCTTTCCACACACACAGACAGACTGCATGTCTACGGCTGACTGGAGCAAGTAGACAGACAGACACGAGCCCTGTGTGTTCTCCTCCTGGTATCACTATTGGACAGCCTGGAGGACCCGGCCCAGCGACGGATGGCTTTGCCAGACCCACTGAGATAGTGGATGATGGAGAAGGCTGGCATGTTCAGTAGCCAGAGAAATGAGAGGCCAGGGCCTTTAAGTGTGACATCTGGCTCAAGACCGGAGCTCAGGAGGAGGGCTTGTGCCACCGAGAGAAACTCATTCATCATAACAGGGACTGTAGAGTAGCAGACGGTGCTGGAAGACGAGACGTGTCTCCAGACTCCCAGTCAATGCGCTCTTCTATTTGTAGAGCTGACGTATACATTGTGCCTCAGGGCCTCCATCACCGTGCACTGGGGAGTTGTCCTCAGAATGACACAGATTTGCTTCTGCTCAGCACGAGGACAATTGACTGGAGAATTTGGTCAGATATTGTACCTTTTCTCAGTCGATATAGGCCTAAGTAAGGGTGGGTTAACTAAATGGTTAGGAGTGTTTATTTTCTTCATCTGAGGCTGGAGTTTTGTCTGCGCCTAAGTCGGTCAGTTTAATTTCTTCTGAGGAAGAAAAAGGGGGGATACTTCAGTGTAGTTTAGAGTTCAGAAGTTGTTTTCGAGGGGCAGGCCACAGAGCAGGGCTGGTTGCGGGGATTTAAGAAACCCATTTTTCCTACGAGTCATTAAAACAAGCCAGTCAACCATAGGCACTGGATCTCAGCTGGGATGCAGTGAAATGACAGGCCGCAGTCAATGTCCCAATTTCCCCTCAGAAAACCCATGCGCCGGGCTTGTCCTTCATTTGGGATGCTTGGGATCAAAACAGGCTATGCTTGTTACAGATGGCAGCCAAGACGTATGGCTAACTCCCTTGGCTTACTCCTCTGAACCCCCACCACCCCCATAGATTAATGTGTGACGACCACAGACCTCGATTTAGATGAACTGATATGGAGTTAATAAAAAACAGCTTTGATATGGCTTTGCCATTTTTATTACTTCCCATCGGGCCAATCAGATAGGCAGCATCTTGCAGAAATAAATGTCAAGGCAGAAAACATTTCCCAGACCTTTTTAACTTCACCTACTTCAGGTTCGCGGCGGAGGCAGCGGTCTGACAGGACTGCTGAAAGGTCATGCCAGAAAGGACAGGCGCGGGTAATGAAATAAACGTTTGGGCCACGTAATTAGTCATAAGTGCGGGGAGAGTTCAAAATGATCACGGTTGGAGGAACTCCACAGCTGTCCCTGTCAGGTTTTAACGATGCTTCCGCGGCGGTAAGTTGCAGGATACATTTTCCTACAAATCTCACACTCCTTCCCAAACCTGGAGCTGTGGTTTGGGAAGGAAAGGGGGATGCTGGGGGGGGGTGGTGGTCACCATGGTTACAGGCAGGCTGGTCATCTCTCTCTCTGGCAGGCTCTTCTACACACTGCGGGCTACAGCTCCAGCTCATCGAACATTGCTGGTGATTTACGCGGTGACACTCCGGCTCTGACGGATGGCCGCATTACTGCCAAGCGCGAGACTAATGACAGTGAGGGTTGAGGGGTAGTCAGGTGGCTTCCAGAAGAGAGTGGTGTGAAGAGGAGATGGTAAGGAAAGTGAGCAAGGGACGGGGGAGGGTGATTGGGTTTGTCTCAGCAAGCCTCCCAGAACCAAGCCACGCCATGCGAACACACTGACTGGACTTTCCCTGATTAAATGGGGAAACCGTAGGAGGGAGTGCACTGCATGGAAGCCCAAAAGTGTTGCCGGAACAGCCCTCTGGGTTGATGTAACGGTCTCAGATGGTGGCCCTCCCACTTCTTGTCATGTTGCGTCTGTGTCAAACGAATGACTCTGCGAGGGTACCTGGTAAGATGATTTTGTGCAGTCTTCCCTGTGTGGAGTTTCAACAGACATACCTTGGCCTTGAATTAGCGATGGCTCCTCTCTTTGAGGGATCCAATTGCCTCAATATGAAGACTGCAGATTGTCCACTTAGATTTGAGAAAGAGCTCCACACATAGGTATAGCTATGTGGGGAGCTAGAAAGCATACAGCTGTTCATGTGGCCCCTGACCCCAACACGCTACTCCCATCATGCAGTTGGGCACTCATTTCTAATAGGTGCTGAAGATGCCACTTGGTGGGTCAAAGGTCATTGATTAGACGTGTGAAGAGCGGCTGTGCAGGACGTGCCCTCTGGCCCACACACAAACAAATGGACTCCAGCATAGATAAGACAGTTAATGACCCTCATTTAAAATATCCCATGTTTTCACATATGCCATTTGGCAGGCCCTTTTACCCAATGCGACTTACAGTAGTGCATGCATATATTTTTGTGTTGAAGGCTCCAGTGAGATTGGAATCCACAATCCTGACATTGAGCTACACATGTAACAGGTAACTGCCAAAATAAAGGAAACACCAATATAAAGTGTTTTAACATGACGTTCGGCCACCACAAGTTACCAGAACAGCTTCAATGTGTCTGGAACTCTATTGGAGGGATATGACACCATTCTTCCACAAGAGGTAGGAGGTGGAGGGGGAGAGCAGGAGAAGGAGAGCAGGAGAGGGAGTGAGGTGGGGGGTGAGGGCAGGAGAGGGAGGGAGGTGGGTGGTGAGGGCAGGAGAGAGAAGGAGGTGGGGGGTGGTAGCATGAGAGGGAGGGAGGTGGCAGGTGAGAGCAGGAGAAGGTGGAGGGGGAGAGAAGGAGGGAGGTGGGGGGTGAGAGCAGGAGAGGGAGGGAGGTGGAGGGGAGAGCAGGAGAGGGAGGGTGGTAGCAGGGGGGTGAGGGCAGGTGAGAGAGGGAGGTGGGGGGTGGTAGCATGAGAGGGAGGGAGGTGGAGGGTGAGAGCAGGAGAAGGTGGAGGGGGAGAGAAGGAGGGAGGTGGGGGGTGAGAGCAGGAGAGGGAGGGAGGTGGAGGGGAGAGCAGGAGAGGGAGGGTGGTAGCAGGGGGGTGAGGGCAGGTGAGAGAGGGAGGTGGGGGGTGGTAGCAGGAGAGGGAGGGAGGTGGAGGGTGAGAGCAGGAGAAGGTGGAGGGGGAGAGAAGGAGGGAGGTGGGGGGAGAGAAGGAGGGAGGTGGAGGGGAGAGCAGGAGAGGGAGGGTGGTAGCAGGAGAAGGAGGGAGGTGGGGGGTGAGAGCAGGAGAAGGTGGAGGGTGAGAGCAGGGGAAGGAGGGAGGTGGGGGGTGAGAGCAGGAGAAGGTGGAGGGGGAGAGCAGGAGAAGGAGGGATGTGGGGGGTGAGAGCAGGGGAGGGAGGTGGAGGGGAGAGCAGGAAAGGGAGGGTGGTAGCAGGAGAAGGAGGGAGGTGGAGGGGGTGAGCAGGAGAGGGAGGGTGGTGGAGGGGGAGAGCAGGAGAGGGAGGGTGGTGGAGGGTGGGAGCAGGAGAGGGAGGGTGGTGGAGGGTGGGAGCAGGAGAGGGAGGGAGGTGGAGGGTGGGAGCAGGAGAGGGAGGGAGGTGGAGGGTGGGAGCAGGAGAGGGATGGAGGTGGAGGGTGGGAGCAGGAGAGGGATGGAGGTAGAGGGGGAGAGCAGGAGGTGGAGGTTGGTGGAGAGGGAGAGAGGGAGGGGGAGAGCAGGGGAGGGAGGTGGAGGGGAGAGCAGGAGAGGGAGGTTGAGGGTGAGAGTAGGGGAGGAAGGTGGAGGGTGAAAGCAGGGGAGGGAGGTTGAGGGTGTAAGTGTAAAGCAGGGGATAGAGGGAGGGAGGTGGAGGGTGAGAGCAGGGGAGGGAGGGGGGTGGAGGGTGAGAGCAGGGGAGGGAGGGGGGTGGAGGGTGAGAGCAGGGGAGGGAGATGGAGGATGAGAGTAGGGGAGGGAGGGGGTGGAGGGTGAGAGCAGGGAAGGGAGGAGTGGAGGGTGAGAGCAGGGGAGGGAGAGTCCTTTTCCATAGAATTTAGGAATTAGAATACTAGAATGGTCATGATGAACCTTCTTATAATGTGAATAAGGTCAGCCATGTTGGTCAGGGAGTTGGTCAACCATTGCCAGTGCTGTAAAAAGATATTGTTTTAAAAAATGAATGTGAATTAATTTATCTGCACTGTATGTTTGTTAGCTAGCTAGCCAGCCAGATTTAGAAGAATGATTCCATTAATTTAACTGACAATATGCTAACATTCCATTCAAACAATGCAGTCAACCCACAGCCTGACACTGGCTGATGATAGGACTTAAACAAGTTGTAAATGCAAGAAGCACTGATATTGTATCTTATAATAGAACTCACATCTTTCCAAGAAAACAAACATTAAGACATTTCTGCTTTGTTTACATACAGTTGAAGTCGGAAGTTTACATACACCTTAGCCAAATACATTTAAACTCAGTTTTTCACAATTTCTGACATTTAATCAGAGTAAAAATTCCCTGTCTTAGGTCAGTTAGAATCACCACTTTATTTTAAGAATGCAAAATGTCAGAATAATAGTAGAGAGAATGATTTATTTCATCTTTTATTTCTTTAATCACATTCCCAGTGGGTCAGAAGTTGACATACACTCAATTAGTATTTGGTAGCATTGCCTTTAAATTGTTTAACTTGGGTCAAACGTTTTGGGTAGCCTTCCACAAGCTTCCCACAACAAGTTGGGTTAATTTTGGCTTATTCCTCCTGACAGAGCTGGTGTAACTGAGTCAGGTTTGTAGGCCTCCTTTCTCGCACACGCTTTTTCAGTTCTGCCCACAAATGGTCTAAAGGATTGAGGTCAGGGCTTTGTGAGGGCCACTCCAATACCATGACTTTGTTGTTCTTAAGCCATTTTGCCACAACTTTGGAAGTATGCTTGGGGTCATTGTCCATTTGGAAGACCCATTTGCGACCAAGTTTTAACTTCCTGACTGATGTCTTGAGATGTTGCTTCAATATATCCACATCATTTTCCATCCTCATGATACCATCTATTTTGAAGTGCTCCAGTCCCTCCTGCAGTAAAGCACCTCCCCAACATGATGCTGCCACCCCGTGCTTCACGGTTGGGATGGTGTTCTTCAGCTTGCAAGCCTCACCCTTTTTCCTCCAAACATAACGATGGTCATTATGCTAAACAGTTCTATTTTTGTTTCATCAGACCAGAGAACATTTCTCCAAAAAGTACGATATAGGACTCGTTTTACTGTGGATATAGATACTTTTGTACCTGTTTCCTCCAGCATCTTCACAAGGTCCTTTGCTGTTGTTCTGGGATTTATTTTAACTTTTCGCACCAAAGTATGTTCATCTCAGAACGCATCTCCTTCCTGAGCGGTATGACGGATGTGTGGTCCCATAGTGTTTATACTTGCATACTATTGTTTGTACAGATGAACGTGGTACCTTCAGACATGTGGAAATTGCTCCCAAGGATGAACCAGACTTGTGGAGGTCTACAATTTTTTTCTGAGGTCTTGGCTGATTTCTTTTGATTTCCCCATGATGTCAAGCAGAGGCTCAAATGAACTCAAATGAAGTCAATCAGAAGCTTCTAAAGCCATGACATCATTTTTCAAGCTGTTTAAAGGCACAGTCAACTTAGTGTATGTAAACCTCTGACCCACTGGAATTGTGATACAGTGAATTATCGGTCTGTAAGCAATTGTTGGAAAAATGACTTGTCATGCACAAAGTAGATGTCCTAACCGACTTGCCAAAACTATAGTTTGTTAACAAGAAATTTGTGGAGTGGTTAAAAAATGAGTTTTAATGACTCCAACCTAAGTGGATGTAAACTTCTGACTTCAACTGTATATTTTACGGAACACTGGTATAAAACCTGTAGAAACAGTATACAGTAAATATTTGGACTGAACAAAAATATAAATGCAGCAAATTCAACAGTTTTACTGAGTTACAGTTCATATATGTAAATCAGTCAATTGAAATTAATTTGTTAAGCCCTATTCTATGGACTTCACATATCTGGGCAGGGGTGCAGCCATGGGTGGGCCTGGGAGGACATAGGCCCAGCCACTTGAGAGCCAGGCCCAGCCAATCAGAATAAGTTCTTCCCCACAAAAGGGCTTTATTACAGACATAAATACTCCTCAGTTTCATTAGCTGTCCTGGTGGCTGGTCTCAGACGATCCCCAGAGTTTGGAGGTCCTGGTGTAGCGTGGTTACACGTGGACTGCGGTTGTGAGGCCGGTTGGATGTACAGACAAATTCTCTAAAACAACACAGGAGGCGGCTTATGGCAGCAAAATTAACATTAAATTCTCTGGCAACAGCTCTGTTGGACATTTGTGCGGTCGGCATGCCAATTGCACGCTCCCTCAAAACTTGAGACATCTGTGGCATTGTGTTGTGTGACAACAACTACACATTTTAGAGTGGCCTTTTACTGTCCCCAGCACAAGGTGCAACTGTGTAATGATCATTCTGTTTAATAAGCTTATTGATATGACACACCTGTCAGATGGCTGGATTATCTTGGCAAAGGACAATGCTCACTAACAGGGAAGTAAACAAACTTCTGCACAACATTTTAGAGAAATAAGCTTTTTGTTTGTGGAGCATTTCTGGAATCTTTTATTTCAGCTCATGAAACATGGGACCAATATGTTGCGTTTTAATATTTTTGTTCAGTGTATATATACAAATATTTGAGGTTGATTTATAATTCCATTACACACTTTCTAATGCATCCCATGCTTTACTTTTATTTTCCTGCATCAGTAAAAGCAGGAAATGAATCACCTATGCCTCTACCGCCATTCATTCAAATTAGACTGGTTTTGGATTACTGCCATTTTCAGCACATTAGAGTTTAGGACACAACCCCTCTAGTAATGTAATGCGACCGCTAAGACTTATACAGCCTATAGCCCAGGGTTCCCCAACTGGTGGCCCAATTTGATTTGCCCTGTGAAAAAAAAGACTTGGACATAAAAGACTTTCAAACCACCAGAAGAAACAGTGAATCCAATTGATTTTGGAAATCTGTTCCAAAGTATTCCCACTCAGAATAGAGAGATACAGTATATGTCATCGTAAAGCAAGGTTTGAACATCTGTTTGGGCTTCTTGAGGTTAATTTGCAGTCTACAAATGATCTGTAATTATATTCCGTCCCCCTGACAATCCGCTGAAGAAGAAAATCGTCATGCGGCTAAATCTAGTTGATGATCCTTGCTACAGCCCATGTTCTATTTTACATTTGTGCTCCGTGAATCAATTGGCTGCGCTGGGATTTTGTCTCCATCAGGAGCTCAGCCTGTATAGTCAGGCTGGTGACTGTCTGCAGCAAACACTGATTGAGGCTGCGTCCCAAATGACACCCTATTCGCTATGTAGTGGACTACCATGGGGCTCTGGTCAAAATAAGTGCACTATATAGTGAATAGGGTCCCATTTGGGACATATCCAGAGATTGGATTCCTCTAAACAAACAACCCAGAAACAAACAACACAGATAGGATTTGAAACCCAAAACACTTCTCTTTCCAAATGTCAGTGTAGTTTTGTTTGTGTTTGAAGAGGAAGTCAATTGAAGATACTGTGATAAGAGTGAGCGGTTGAGCTTTGTTTTAACAAGTGCCAGTGGGGAATCGCAGCCTGTGAAGTTTCAAGTAGATTCATCTGAGATGGTAGTTCACTGTTTGTGAAGTGAAATAAAAAGGAATGCCCAGTGTAGACTTTACGATGTGACACTCAACATCATCTGTGGACACATTGGCTGTCTCTGAATGACACAAGCACTCATTCTCCTGTCTGGAAGCTATAGGACAGAGAGAGACAAAATAATGAAGTCCCTTCCTGGTTCACGAGGACTATTGGACACTTGTCACAATATCTGGACATTTTGATGATGAAATGCAGTCAGAACCCTTCGCTGTTCAATAAACTCAACAAGTCCATCTCCAGCCCAGTGGGCCTGGGCTACATTGACCAACAGTGTTCAACCCCGTCTCTCTCTGATACCTGTTCTTCAGACTGGTGCCGTGCCAGCGTGGGTCAACATATGGCATCGTTGCTCAGGTTGTTCCCGGTATACCCAACACTAGGGAATTATCATAGGACTATTAGGGCTGCGTCCCAAATGATCCCTATGGGCCCTGGCTAAAGTAGTGCACTACATAGGGAATAGGGTGTCATGTGGGACACAGACACGGATTGTAACTATGGAACTCACTCTCATTCTCCTAGTGTTAACTATCTTCAGATTACAGCAATATAAATGAAAATAAAATAATGAAGTTGGTTCCACGTGAGAACGTTGTGTATTTTTCTTGTGGTCAAATCCCTGCCAAAAGTCAGGTGACCTAAGCATGTCCAAATATGGAGT
Organism: Oncorhynchus mykiss; assembly: GCF_013265735.2. Taxonomy (NCBI): domain Eukaryota; kingdom Metazoa; phylum Chordata; class Actinopteri; order Salmoniformes; family Salmonidae; genus Oncorhynchus; species Oncorhynchus mykiss. The sequence goes on from NC_048579.1 coordinate 70,059,344, forward strand.
TGCAGGTTTGCAATATCTGTCATGTTTGTGCATATCTCTCCTATGTGCAAATCTTTACGGCAGTCACTTTACTTAAGGCCCTTGGAAATGACCTGCGTCTCTGCAGTTATAAATTCTTATGCTATATATCGATTTACAAATACAAATCAAAAGGTGTTTGTTTGTGGAAAGGGATTTACATTTGTGGAAAGGGATTTACATTTGTGGAAAGGGATTTACATTTGTGGAAAGGGATTTACATTTGTGGAAAGGGATTTTCATTTGTGGAAAGGGATTTTCATTTGTGGAAAGGGATTTTCATTTGTGGAAAGGGATTTACATTTGTGGAAAGTGATTTACATTTGTGGAAAGGGATTTACATTTGTGGAAAGGGATTTACATTTGTGGAAAGGGATTTACATTTGTGGAAAGTGATTTACATTTGTGGAAAGTGATTTACATTTGTGGAAAGTGAATTACATTTGTGGAAAGGGATTTACATTTGTGGAAAGGGATTTACATTTGTGGAAAGTGATTTACATTTGTGGAAAGGGATTTACATTTGTGGAAAGGGATTTACATTTGTGGAAAGTGATTTACATTTGTGGAAAGTGATTTACATTTGTGGAAAGTGAATTACATTTGTGGAAAGGGATTTACATTTGTGGAAAGTGAATTACATTTGTGGAAAGGGATTTACATTTGTGGAAAGGGATTTACATTTGTGGAAAGGGATTTACATTTGTGGAAAGGGATTTACATTTGTGGAAAGTGATTTACATTTGTGGAAAGTGAATTACATTTGTGGAAAGTGAATTACATTTGTGGAAAGTGAATTACATTTGTGGAAAGGGATTTACATTTGTGGAAAGTGAATTACATTTGTGGAAAGGGATTTACATTTGTGGAAAGGGATTTACATTTGTGGAAAGTGATTTACATTTGTGGAAAGTGAATTACATTTATGGATTGGTACTTATCTGTACAGATCATGATACACTAATACAAAATGTGTTCACAATACATTTGGCATGATATTGATCCCATAGATGCAGCCGTCACATTGCCTTAGAGTAAATTTTTTTTTGTTGTAAGATATTGTTTTTTAGACGATAGACAACTGAATATTTCACAGACAAGAATCCACTAAACTAGACATGACGTTGTCTGGGACGATAGACAACTGAACATTTCACAGACATGGATCCACTAAACTAGACATGACGTTGTCTGGGACGATAGACAACTGAATATTTCACAGACAAGAATCCACTAAACTAGACATGACGTTGTCTGGGACGATAGACAACTGAATATTTCACAGACAAGAATCCACTAAACTAGAGATGACGTTGTCTGGGACGATAGACAACTGAACATTTCACAGACATGGATCCACTAAACTAGACATGACGTTGTCTGGGACGATAGACAACTAAATATTTCACAGACAAGAATCCACTAAACTAGACATGACGTTGTCTGGGACGATAGACAACTAAATATTTCACAGACAAGAATCCACTAAACTAGACATGACGTTGTCTGGGACGATAGACAACTAAATATTTCACAGACAAGAATCCTCTAAACTAGACATGACGTTGTCTGGGACGATAGACAACTGAATATTTCACAGACAAGAATCCTCTAAACTAGACATGACGTTGTCTGGGACGATAGACAACTGAATATTTCACAGACAAGAATCCTCTAAACTAGACATGACGTTGTCTGGGACGATAGACAACTAAATATTTCACAGACAAGAATCCACTAAACTAGACATGACGTTGTCTGGGACGATAGACAACTAAATATTTCACAGACAAGAATCCACTAAACTAGACATGACGTTGTCTGGGACGATAGACAACTGAACATTTCACAGACATGGATCCACTAAACTAGACATGACGTTGTCTGAGACTTAATGTCCAATGTAAAGAAAAAATATGAATAACACCGACTCAGACATTAATGACATCATACTTGCTCAGACATATTCCCACAGTATCTATCCATACCCATTTCATTTGTTCTCATTTTATTCCTGTATAGTGTATACAGAATATTTACGGTATAGTTTATTCTCCCTCTCTGTCCTCCATTGCCTGTTTTATAAAGTTTATCAGCATATCACAATTGACTTGAATTCTGAGTATTAGGAATAACAAACCCTGGTGTTGTGCTTGGTGCCATGTCCCATTGTTCGGCTTGTTTGCCACCTTCGCTGAGTTGATGCCTCTCCATATCATGACGCTGTTGAATGATTCCTCTCTTCACACCCCTCCCCGGGCCAAAGTCCCCTGGGATTGGTGACTCCGCAGGGCATTAATCCACCACCCCACACCAGTCTCCGGAGGAGGAGGATTTTTCAGTCCTTTTTTTTTGTTGCACTGGTGGAACGGACGTGGGCGAGGTCACCCTTCTACCACCTAATGATGGTTTACGACCCCGGGGCCGTCTGTGGTATTGCTGGAGTAGGGTGACGTTTTGGCCTACATATTGATCGTGGGTCAGTTTAGCATATTCTAATGGTAAAGTTAGGATAGGGGGAGGGGAAGCTGATCCTAGATCTGTACCCAGGGGTAACTTCACCTCTGAGTCCCTCAGTGGTATTGCTGGTCAGACTCCTCTCACCCTCAATCTTTGTTACCGCCCAGGTATGGCGCACAGCGACAGGACCCTGACTGGCTGAAATGGACTACTAATCGAACGTTTTCACACGTGGTACAAGAGTAGGAAGACATATGTTTTGCATCCACCCCCTCCCCCTTTTCTCCCTGATCTACCTCTCTTGCCTTCAGCTGCCCAATGTGTTGTCTTTCCATCTCACTGGCCAGAGCTTCAGCCCTGATCTTCTCCATGGAGCATGATAGGAAAGGCTGGCCCTCCTTCTTTGGCTCCCCCAGCCCACTGGATCGATACATCCCCCCCTATCGGGAGGAACTGCTGCAGCTCTAAGACCTGGATGCCATCAGTCTGACAGTTTTTATGGGCGCTTTGAGAGCCATATTCAGTAAACCCCCAGCAGACAGTGGAAGGTCAGCAGAGTGAGAGGGGCAGCAGACAGTGGAAGGTCAGCAGAGTGAGAGGGGCAGCAGACAGTGGAAGGTCAGCAGAGTGAGAGGGGCAGCAGACAGTGGAAGGTCAGCAGAGCGAGAGGGGCAGCAGACAGTGGAAGGTCAGCAGAGCGAGAGGGGCAGCAGACAGTGGAAGGTCAGCAGAGCAAGAGGGGCAGCAGACAGTGGAAGGTCAGCAGAGCGAGAGGAGCAGCAGACAGTGGAAGGTCAGCAGAGCGAGAGGGGCAGCAGACAGTTGAAGGTCAGCAGAGCAAGAGGGGCAGCAGACAGTGGAAGGTCAGCAGAGCGAGAGGAGCAGCAGACAGTTGAAGGTCAGCAGAGCAAGAGGGGCAGCAGACAGTGGAAGGTCAGCAGAGCGAGAGGGGCAGCAGACAGTTGAAGGTCAGCAGAGCAAGAGGGGCAGCAGACAGTGGAAGGTCAGCAGAGCGAGAGGAGCAGCAGTGACGAAGCAGATATGGTCCACTGAGACGCGGCACATGCATGTCTCCCGCATCCGTGTAAGGCTCAGTTAATGAGGCAGGGGAGGTGAAGTCACCCTTTCTATCTGTCTGTCTGTGTGTGTGTGTGTGTGAGAGAGAGAGAGAGTTTGCGTGTGCCCAAGTTAGGTCATTTTGTTTGCTCTGATACAGGGCCCTCACAGTTGTAACCCAGCCTTCGATATGCTAGCGGATCAGCCCCCCTGAGTAGTACTATGGAACTCACCAGTTCTATTTCTGCTCACTCCACCATTCTGACAGGCGTCTCTCAGCACATACCTCTCACCTTTTGAGGATTATCGTCTCCCTGGGGGTTGAGTGGGTGGACACCTTCGCTGGAGATCAAGCAGGATGAATTCCCCATTTCCCCTGTGTCAGCACAGTGGTGTCACAAAGAACAGAGCTGACAGTTCTCCTACCGTGGCTGTGTGATTTGACTAGTGGGGGAGAGATGGGGGCTTGAGAAGGAGAGCGATGGCGCTAGAGGCGGGGAGAGCAATGGCGCTAGAGGCGGGGAGAGCGGTGGAGCTAGAGGCGGGGAGAGCAATGGCGCTAGAGGCAGGGAGAGGCGGGGAGAGCAATGGCACTAGAGGCGGGGAGAGGCGGGGAGAGCAATGGCGCTAGAGGCGGGGAGAGCGGTGGCGCTAGAGGCGGGGAGAGCGGTGGCGCTAGAGGCGGGGAGAGCGGTGGCGCTAGAGGCGGGGAGAGCGGTGGCGCTGGAGGCGGGGAGAGCGGTGGCGCTGGAGGCGGGGAGAGCGGTGGCGCTGGAGGCGGGGAGAGCGGTGGCGCTGGAGGCGGGGAGAGCGGTGGCGCTGGAGGCGGGGAGAGCGGTGGCGCTGGAGGCGGGGAGAGCGGTGGCGCTAGAGGCGGGGAGAGCGGTGGCGCTAGAGGCGGGGAGAGCGGTGGCGCTAAAAGGGGGAGAGAGAGATGGGGCTAAAAGGGGGAGAGAGAGATGGGGCTAAGAGGGGGAGAGAGATGGGGCTAAAAGGGGAGAGAGATGGGGCTAAAAGGGGAGAGAGATGGGGCTAAAAGGGGAGAGAGATGGGGCTAATAGGGGGAGAGAGATGGGGCTAATAGGGGGAGAGAGATGGGGCTAATAGGGGGAGAGAGATGGGGCTAATAGGGGGAGAGAGATGGGGCTAATAGGGGGAGAGAGATGGGGCTAAAAGGGGGAGAGAGATGGGGCTAAAAGGGGGAGAGAGATGGGGCTAAAAGGGGAGAGAGAGATGGGGCTAAGAGGGGGAGAGAGATGGGGCTCAAAGGGGGAGAGAGATGGGGCTGGAGCGGGTGAGCGATGGGGCTGGAGGGGGAGAGCGATGGGGCTAGAGGGGGAGAGCGATGGGGCTAGAGGGGGAGAGAGATGGGGCTAGAGGGGGATGATTTTCGACTGTCGTGGGGAGGGGTGTCATGATCATCTGCAGGGCCTGGGGTTGATAAGAGGCAGCAACTCTAATGGAATCACCAGCCGCTCACTTCCGATGCCTGGCCACTTGTCATGTGGCTATGGAGCTGCTGTCTCACCACAGGAGGAGTTATCTTAAAGGAACATGGCCGCTCACCAGTGAGATTCTCTCTGAGTGGAGGGGATTAGGGCAGGCAGGTGAGGAGGACCACTATGGGTGGAACACAGTGTAATGATGTGCAGTATTCTCCTTGCACTGTGGGGACGGCTGTATGAGCCTGTATGATCTCATCTTCTTGTGAATGGGGGACTTGATGCAAACTACCCCAGCCATCCGATTTACTTTCAGACTTTGGCAAGGAGGCCTAAATACAAGATGAAGTGCATTTTGGGGTCTTTGACAGATTTGTTCATAGTGGTTGATTTCACAAGACACATGTTGTTGCCTGCAGTCCCTTCCTACAAGTGAGAGTGAGGATGCAGCACATGATTCTAAAGACGACTCAATCTAGGATTGCAGCAGAGTCATTGTTTCACATTTATTTGGAACAAACATGAAATTGATATTTGAATATGTGAAACAATTCATCAATTAGTAATACAAAATATGACATTTAAAAATGTGAAATCATACCAAAACGCCATAATTATACGGTTGAAGATACTCTGCACCTTAATAGAGTCTGTTCTCAGTGAACCTACATTTCACCAACCAGCAGACAGTCTGCACGGAGGAGACAGTTTGGCTCTGTAATGTCCACAGGCCCAGACACTCTGTTTTTATGTGCACAGGCAGACCCAATCCATGTGCATGTGGTCTCGCTGCGCTCTCAGCCAGCCTGCTGGCTAATGCACATCTAATGTTCTCCCTCTGTGTACCTAAAAACACATGGTGAAATTGTCACAGAGATGATTGCCTATTCCATATTGTATGAGGTGGGATGTAAACGGATTTGTTCGACCGCTCGCGCGTCTGTCTTTCAGTGCTCTCCTCCCTGATGTAGGCATCATGTCCTATATGATGACGCTTGGTGTGAATGTCATTTTTCTTCTTTGCTGACTTACGGGATCGGTCATGCTCTGTTTACGGCGTCAGAGGTTCGTGTTCACCACAACTCTGTTTCTGATCGCAGCGCACGTCCTCGGAAATGTGTTGTACCCCAGTGTGTGTCAAGGTTTCATTTCCTGCAACAAGCCCTGAGCTGTTTTGACAGTGACACATCAGGGCTGGTTTCAAAGCCTCTGCGTTTTGTTTCAACATCGCTGAAAACACACTGAAGAATATGACTCAGCATGGCATTATTTAGCAGTGTGTTTGAGCTTAGTGAGGCGTCTGAATCACTGACAAAGGCAACAAATTACCACACTGTTTATCCAGCAATTAATTCATGTTAAACGCTTTTGTAGTACTCAGATTTGTATGGCAAACCATTCACTGTTTTCTCTCATTTGAATAATCTTCATGTTCACGTTGCCTCCATGGCTGCGATCAGTGTTCTAGGAGGTAATTACATGCTGCAGGACACATGAGAAGGGAAGCTGTACAGAGTCTGGATATTCGTATGGTGTCATGGCGGGGAACTCCGTTGAATTGGGGTCCTTAGGCGACCTCCAAGGAAAGCAAACAGAGACAGGGGGCTGGAGAAGGAGGGGCACGGGGGCAGCCTGGATTGATGAAAGATGCAGTAATGGCTCCCGCATGTGATTTTTCACTGTGTGTGTTCAGGCTTTAGGACAATGGCTAGACGGACAGACGAAGCATTGCATTGTTTTTTCAACGTTCCACCAGTAGAAGATGTTCTTATTCTCTCCTGTTGTGGAGAAGAGGATTCCAACACCGTTGTCATCAGTTTAAGAAACCGCCCTGTGGTGGTCAGGAGGAGGAGTTGAAGAGAAACAGCCACTATGACCCCACCTGTGAGGTCCAGAGCAATCCAAAGAGGGCAGTATGTTACTATGGGGTGATGCTCTGGTTTTAAAACACTGTTCCCATGGCAATGTGTCTATTTCTCTTACAGGGCAATTCCACCACTTTTCAACTTCATTATTTCTAGCACAACACCAGTGTTTACATCCTGTATGGGAAAACGGAGCATTTCTAGGTTTTCTAGAAACATCACCAAAAATGTAACATTAAAAAAACGGTGATTTTCAAACACTGAGATTCACGTTGACGTGGGGAGCAACAAAATATGTCTAGAAACTCGATGCAGGTTTTGAGAAGCACTTTTTTTCTTACCTCTAAACCTGCTCTGTGACGTCACAGAGAAGTACAGTGGCCAAGTGTCTGAACCCTTTAGAATTACCTGGATTTCTTCATACTTTTGTCATAATATTTGGTCTGATCTTGATCAGTCACAACAATGGACAAACACAGTGTGCTTAAACTAATAACACACAATTTATTGTAGTTTTCTTGTCTATATCGAATACATCATTTAAGCATTCACAGTGTAGGTTGGAAAAAGTATGTGAACCCCTAGGCTAATGACTTCTCCAAATGCTAATTGGAGTCAGGTGTCAGCTAACCTGGAGTCCAATCAATGAAACGAGATTGGAGATATTGGTTAGAGATGCCCTGCCCTATAAAAAAAACTATCACAGAATTTGAGTTTGCTATTCACAAGAATCATTGCCTGATGTGAACTATGCCTCAAACAAAAGAGATCTCAGAAGACCTAAGATTAAGAATTGGAAAGGGTTACAAAACTATCTCTAAAAGCCTCGATGTTCATCAGTCCACGGTAAGACAAATTGTCTATAAATGGAGATTGTCTATAAACAGTTCAGCACTGTTGCTCCCTAGGAGTGACCATCCTGCAAAGATGACTGCAAGAGCACAGCGCAGAATGCTCAATGAGGTTAAGAAGAATCCTAGAGTGTCAGCTAAAGACTTACGGAAATCTCTGGAACATGCTAACATGTCCGTTGACAAGTCTACAACACGCAAAACACTAAACAAGAATGGTGTTCATGGGAGGACAACACGGAAGAACCCATTGCTGTCCAAAAAAAACATTGCTGCATGTCTGAAGTCCACAAAAGAGCACCTGGATGTTCCACAGCTCTACTGGCAAAATATTATGTGGACAGATGAAACAGTTGAGTTGTTTGGAAGGAACACACAACACTTTGTGGATAAAAAAATGCACAGCACACAAACATCCACCTTAACCCCGCTGTAAAGTATGGTGGAGGGAGCATCATAGTTTGGGACTGCTTTGCTGCCTCAGAGCCTGGACAGCTTGCTATCATCTACGGAAAAATGAATTCCCAAGTTCCCAGAACTGGACTTGATGAAATACGGAGGACACCTGCACCATGAGCCACTCCACGATCGAAGTGTCTGTGACTAATCAGTCTCTTCTTGCCAGATAATTGGCTCGGGCTCGCACAGAACCCCATCCCAGATTGGCCTATTGTCTGGACTGCAGGCCAGGGGGATTGTGGGGGAAGGAAGTGTGAATAAATTCCCATAAACCCCAGCAGTATCCCAATGGACGTCCACCTCGGTGCCTCTAATCCAAACGAACAATTGCAACGACAACCTGTGACTGCTAGGCCTGACATCGAATTAACCGGTTGGAATTCCCATTGATCGTTGGACATCCAAGCCTTGGACTCCCTGCTCCCAGGGTCTGTTGGAAATGGGAAAGTGGTTGGACAAAGACTCCAGTTGTAACAGCCAGAGCTAAGACATCAGCTAAGATGTTTTCTACCTTTTTGAATAGCCTCTGGCTGTAGAGTGCTATTTTTCCTCCAACCTTGTTGACGGGATCCATCATGGGGCATTGTTTTCTTCTTCTTCATACTTGATGGCATTGAAACGGTCAGCTCCGGCATCCGATATAGCTTATATAGCATATGCCAACGGTGTTCCCAGGAATTCTGTTTTAAGTTCCTATAGGCAGCTTGTGAAGAGTCTCTGGGCTGCGGCATATGGATATCCATTCATCATGTCTGCTAGTCTGTCGTCGCTTGTTGGTTTATGTGGCTTCCTGCTTCCTGTCAAGGATAGCTGTGGTGCTTGCCCGGCCTCTTCAGCGCAGAGTAATTCAACCTGCATTGTTCATCGTTCTGTCTCCTTTTTATTTTTTTGCATATGGGTCATGTTGCGGTGGGTTATTTTGGCAGGCGATGCAGGAGCACCTCTTGGGTTTTATGCAGTCTGAAGTAGGTCAGCTTTGTCTGTAGTTTATGGAACAACCTCTTTTCTGGATCATCACCAACAGTCCACTGAATGTCAACAGCTCCACTGTGATGTCAGAAGGGCGGTTCAGTTTACAGCAGAAATATTCCTCTACAACACAATAAGCTAAATGTATTATTGTTTTATTTCGACATGATTGTTTTCAATTTCATTCTAGTTTCGGACTCATTGTGAGGTGACTGACATGGGTGAACAGTACAAGTTCTACCCAAAGGTGGTGGTTCGGCGCCAGGAAGGAGCCATCTCTCGTCACCTGCCCCGTCGGCTTTCTCCTCACTGATGTCCGTCCACATTCTGGAGACGGAGAAAGTGATGATGGGGCTTTGTCTCTCTAATTGGTTGTTTCCACGCCAACCACTCTGAAGGTTTGACTTCATCGCTGGCTTCCTTCCTTTGTCCTCTCCGGTTTCAGTGTGGTCGACTCTTAAGACCAAAACCGACTCTTTAGGCTCTGCACGCTTTTTCCACCATTTTGGCTTTTGCGTGAAAATCAGAGCGGGAGGCGATTCAAAGAGCTCAGTGGAATTACAACATGTGGGAGGGGCAGTGGAGTGAATCTGTCAGCAACTTACTGCCGCCGCCGCGCAAAGCTCACGCTATTTCAGGCCAACTTGAAACCCAGAAAAACATCAACAAACTCATGAGAACACTTTCTCTTCTCTCTCTCTCTGATTTGTGGAAGGTCTGTGTTTCTCTGTGAGCACGGCACGTTGCTGTTTGCACGTTCAGATCAGATTGTTGCCCTTCCTATTTCGGTCAGGGCTTTGTGAGAAAGTTCCCATGATGCTCCGAGAACAAAGACAGCGAGGAAGGTGAAGTTTAATAGTTCCTGCCATTTAAGCACACTGTTTACATGAGACTGGACTGGGACCGTAGGGGAGAATTGCTTTGGCCTTCTTGGCAGCTTCAGCGGTATTGATGGAAAGCGATGCTTAGTACGAGGAGGGTTTGGTTTACATTTCTGTTCCTGTGTGAGTCTTTTTTTCATTTTACTACATCAACATGTGTTCTTGTACACCAGCTGTTCCTTATCATTATAATCAGGTTATAAAACTGAAATGTTCATGTTGTAAAATAAAAGACTCAAAGGCGAGCCTGACTGTGGAATCATGGGTGCTTGATATACTGACATGCCAACACCTTTAGTTCCCATTTGATATAATTAAATGCAAATGCGGAGATAAATCCGGTGTGAGCCCTTCACCTCCTTTACCACCCACACTCACATTATTGACTCTCCAAACAAATTGTATACAGCGTTGCTAGCCTACCGTCAATACAAATCCTCATGCTGAGTGGGAATAGTTTCACTGATATGACATCGGGTGCGTTTCGCATTGTTATTGTACCTGACTGACACATGGTTGTTGGCTCTCTAAACACGCTGTTGTTGGCTCCTCAAGCTCTTTGTGTGGCAAAATGAACATGTTTTCCTTCTCCATTGTCTGGCCCAGGGTGAATGTCAATGAACCTGCAGCCATTGATGGACAGGGAGCATTTATTCACAGTGGTTTGATGTACTCGGATGTTGCTCTCTGGACATTATTACGACCGTCTATTGTGCCTGGCGGAAGCTCAGGCTGTTTATTGCAGCAAGGGACGTAAGCACATGCAATATGCATGAGACCGTTGGACAATGGAGGAGAAGAGAAACAGAGGAGAAAAAAATGTACGTGTATTTTTAATAGAAATGACGATGGACTGCCACGCAGAAAGAAATGGCGATGGGACTGCCACACAGAAAGAAATGGCGATGGACTGCCACGCTGGACGGCAAGCAGTTCGTAGCCCAGCGCCTGAGGCTTCTTCCATCTCTCTTCTGATGATGGTGCTAGATAATGTACTCTAAACCTGAAGGGCCGGTCTTTGAGATGCTGAAGTACCTGGTGCTCGAGTGGCAGCAGTGAGGTGTATCTGCCTCTGGGGGTTAGAGGTCAGCTTGTATTGCCTCTGCCTGTGTGGAAACGCCGTTTGGTTTTAGAGCTCAGGTTCTCTTGTATTTGTGAATTTAAAGTTGAAGGTTTCATAATAACACTACAGGGATGGTTTGTATGTTAAACAACACCTTGTAGGTAGTATGTAGTAATGCAGTCTGTGTGGTCTTCGATGCTCAGCATGTCGTTATATTCAGTTTTACAAATCCAGATGGCTTGATGTTTACGCCTCTCTCCAAGTTCAATATTGACCCGGCGAAGCTACAATATTGACCCGGCGAAGCTACAATATTGACCCAGCGAAGCTACAATATTGACCCGGTGAAGCTACAATATTGACCCGGTGAAGCTACAATATTGACCCGGTGAAGCTACTAATATTGACCCGGCGAAGCTACAATATTGACCCGGCGAAGCTACAATATTGACCCGGCGAAGCTACAATATTGACCCGGCGAAGCTACAATATTGACCCTGCGAAGCTACAATATTGACCCGGCAAAGCTACAAATATTGACCCGGCGAAGCTACAAATATTGACCCGGCGAAGCTACAAATATTGACCCGGCGAAGCTACAATATTGACCTGGCGAAGCTACAATATTGACCCGGCGAAGCTACAATATTGACCCGGCGAAGCGACAATATTGACACGGCGAAGCGACAATATTGACACGGCGAAGCTACAATATTGACCCGGCGAAGCTACAATATTGACCCGGCGAAGCTACAATATTGACCCGGCGAAGCTACAATATTGAAGCTACAATATTGACCCGGCGAAGCTACAATATTGACCCGGCGAAGCTACAATATTGACCCGGCGAAGCTACAATATTGACCCGGCGAAGCTACAATATTGACCCGGCGAAGCTACAATATTGACCCGGGAAGCTACAATATTGACCCGGCGAAGCTACAATATTGACCCGGCGAAGCTACAATATTGACCCGGCGAAGCTACAATATTGACCCGGGAAGCTACAATATTGACCCGGCGAAGCTACAATATTGACCCGGCGAAGCTACAATATTGACCCGGCGAAGCTACAATATTGACCCGGCGAAGCTACAATATTGACCCGGCGAAGCTGCAAATATTTTCATTTTTTTCCCTCCCTGTGAAATCCCTCTGCACATGCTTGTGAACAATCCTCTTCTCTTTCTCCCCTCTGTCCTAGGTCTGAAGGTGAGACCCAAATTAAATGGAACCCTGTTTTCTATGTAGTGTACTAGTAGCAGGGAAATATTATTTTTTACAGAATTTTTGACCCTCCTGTACACATTTTGAGTGATTATAAATATATTTTTTAAAGTACTTTTTAAAACGTTTATAATGAAACTGAATGTCAAACCTTTATATTCACAATAATAATAATTTTGTCCAATTTTAAGGAAACAAGTATGTATGTTCCTCAAAGTGTGAGAGAGAGATCGAGATCCATCTCCATCTCCATCCATTCGTCAATGAAACTCTACTCTCAGCACAAAAGCTACCCAGATCCTCACAAAATGTGAATGTGGTTTTAGACACTGTTTAACACTGCCAGTTAAGATGTCACATCCTATCCTCAGAGGAATAGACTTGTTTCATTCAGGAGGCTCAAACGCATGTAGGCCACAATGTTCTCCACATCCATTTGCTTCTCTCTCCTCTGAATTCCACTTCATGTAGAACGTCCTTCTTTGTTGGGTTGTGTCCCAAATAGCTCCCTATTCCCTATATAGCACATTACATTTGACCAGGGCCCATCCAAAGTAGTGTGCTATGTACGGAATATGGTGCCATTTGGGACAAAGCCTTGGTGAGCTTAACCCTGTTCCACTGATTTTGAGGCACTTCGCAGCGTGAGCTGGAAATAGTCTTGGGGGGGGGGGGGGCAAGAGTGTAACTTTAATACCCACAACGACTTTACTCCTCTTCCCTTTCAGCCCTCCTGTGTGTGTGTGAGGAGAAAGTGAAGTCACCCTCCCTGCCCCTTGAAGCGTGAACACACCAGCACACCAGCTAGCCTCCTCACATCATCATCATCATCATTCTGCCTGTGAATCTGTCTGCCTCCCAAACGGCACTCTATTCCCTAGGGTTCCATTTGGGACACAACTCTTGTGAAATGATTGTGCTTGATTAATGGAGTGCGCTCATGGTTAAAGCGCTGGACGAGGAGCCGCTGGAGTGGTCCAACCTCTCTTCAGCTGTCCAGGAAAACATTATTGGGTCACCTACTACTGCACTGCAGTCTCTCACTGGACTGTTTGCTGTTGCTGAGCTGTCCTGCTAGCTGTTTGGATATTGGCTGGACAGGACTGACCTGTCCTAAAGCTCGCCTCCCTCCGTTAATTTTCTCCCTCCCCTACCTCCCTTCCTCCACTGGCTGGTCGGGGGAGGCTTTGGCAGTGAGTCAAGGTCCACGTCCCAAATGATGCCCTATTACCTTTGTATTGCACTTCTTTTGATCAGGGCCCATAAAGTAGTGCACTATTAAGGGAATAGGGTGTCATTTGGGATGCTGACAGGGAGTCGGGAGTTGGATGTCGGTGATGAGACTGTCTCATTATCACAGGCTTCCTCTTGGCTCCCCTCCAAGCCTGGTCTGGCTCTCTCTGGCTCCTCCGGACACAAGCTGGAGCGCCTCAGCTGTCACCTCTCTCTCTCTCTCTCTCTCTCTCTCTCTCTCTCTCTCCCTCTCCCTCTCTCTTTCTCGCTCCCTGTCCCTCTCGGTCTGTACTCTTTTTCTCACTCTCCCTCTACCTCTCTTCTCTCTCTCTCTTGGTTTCTCTCCTCTCTCTCGTTCTTTATCTCTGTCTACCTCCTTTCGCTACCTCTCATTTGCTCTCTCTCATTCTCTTCCTTTCCACCAGTGCCAGATACTGTCCATAAACCTGTCTGTTACTGTGGGCCCTCTGTATGCAGGCCAACCACCAGAGACACGATGGAGGACATCTCCTCCCTTGATTCAGAATGACAGCTCACCAACAAACTGAAAAAGCTCCCCAGACAGGCCCGCCTTAAGAATCCCCCAGTGCTTATTGACACATTAACGCATTTGTACGGGAGGGTCCCGCTAAACAACCCCCAACACTGTCATCACACTCCAATTAAAAATTGCTTTTTATAAAACCTTGTGTGCCGCTCATATTTCAAAACATTCCGAGACCCAAAACATGGCTCCCCTTACAACCAGCCAAATCAGATTGACTGTCAGATGGAGCGCCCATTATGTTATGCCGGATGTTTAAAATGCCTTCCCCGGTGACTGGCTGAATTTAGAAAGTACTTGGTTAAACAGATCAATTAAACAAGTGTGGTTTGTTGTCTTCAGACATGGGTTTATTAAACAACGCTGTCTGTTTGGGTGGACGATTTCAGTTTGTCCGTGAGGTGTATGCCGAGGAACTTAAAACTTTCCACCTTCTCCACTACTGTCTCGTTGATGTGGATAGTGGGGTGATGTTACTCTATTCTACTATTTTATGAATGGTGGATGATAGCCATACTACTCTACTGTATTCCTTTATGAACGGTGGATGATAGCCACAACTCTACTCCTTTGTGAATGGTGGATGATAGCCTCAACTCTACTCCTGTATGAATGGTGGATGATATCCACTACTCTACTGTATTCCTTTATGAACGGTGGATGATAGCCACAACTCTACTCCTTTATGAATGGTGGATGATAGCCACAACTCTACTCCTTTATTAACGGTGGATGATAGCCACAACTCTACTCCTTTGTGAATGGTGGATGATAGCCATACTACTCTACTGTACTCCTGTATGAATGGTGCATGATAGCCATACTACTCTACTGCACTCCTGTATGAATGGTGGATGATAGCCATACTACTCTACTGTACTCCTGTATGAATGGTGGATGATAGCCACAACTCTACTCCTTTGTGAATGGTGGATGATAGCCATACTACTCTACTGTACTCCTGTATGAATGGTGGATGATAGCCATACTACTCTACTGCACTCCTGTATGAATGGTGGATGATAGCCATACTACTCTACTGTACTCCTGTATGAATGGTGGATGATAGCCACTACTCTACTCCTGTATGAATGGTGGATGATAGCCATACTACTCTACTGCACTCCTTTATGAATGGTGGATGATAGCCATACTACTCTACTGCACTCCTTTATGAATGGTGGATGATAGCCACTACTCTACTCCTGTATGAATGGTGGATGATAGCCATACTACTCTATTCTACTTATTTAGGAACAGTGTATGATAGCCATACTACTCTATTCTACTTATTTAGGAACAGTGTATGATAGCCATACTACTCTATTCTACGTCTTTAGGAACAGTGGATGATAGCCATACTACTCTATTCTACTTATTTAGGAACAGTGTATGATAGCCATACTACTCTATTCTACTTATTTAGGAACAGTGTATGATAGCCATACTACTCTATTCTACTTATTTAGGAACAGTGTATGATAGCCATACTACTCTATTCTACTTCTTTATGAACAGTGTATGATATCCATATTACTCTACTCTACTATGAGTCATTCTTGGCTGCTCCCCAACCTCTGATTTATTTGGTCCATTTAGATTTGCACCTCCAGTGCCACTGTTGTGCGAGGAGGCTATTTAAATGCTGAAAGGTGTATCTCTTTGCTTTGTCATTAGTAATCCTGAGGTCGCTCTGAGCTGTGATCAGCGTCTCGGCTTTCTAAGTCACATCCTGTCTTAGACATTTGTTTCTTTAGATTCTGCAGCCAGCAGGTGAGGCTGTGCATCAGAGAGGAGGGAAAACCAGACCTGTGTTCAGATATGATTAAATACTTTATCTTGGATTGATTGAGATTGCCTGGCACAATGGAACCACTAGAATAGTGACAGAATAGAAGCACTCCAGGTAGACTAGAGCAAACGCTAAAAGAAAGTATTTGATCCCAGGTCTGGGGAAGACGAAGCGCTCAGTACTGTTCCCTTTCCCCTCGGCAGTTAACGACACATCCCACCTCCGCTTATCTTCCAGGGCCCAGAATCTTGCCGAAAAGCGAGAGTTTTTTTTTAAGAGGAGAGTACAACAAGAGATTGTCCTCTGCTCTCTGTGAGGAAGGGGGAGATGTACAAGGTCACTGTGCTGGCGTGCACAAGGACGGCACTCATTGTTCTGCCAGCAGTGGAGATGATGGAATGCAGAAGTACTTAGCTACTTCACATAGTGTACACACACACACACACACACGTGTGCACACACACCAAAGTGTCCCGCTGTCAGCGAAGCGATTAAAAATGAGGGATTGGTTTCTGGGGATGACAGATTTATCATTTCTCTCCTTATCGTTCCGTGCTTCATGTCTTCATGGTGGATAATATCTCTTTGTTTCCTGGGAAGGAGCCGTGTGCCATCTGTCTGGACTGGCGGCAGCACACCACACACCCAGAGTGGTGCTTAGTGAAACCTCTTGACAACAGAGGTCAGAGTAAATGGGCATCCTCCTGAACTTGACTAGATGAGCAACCAGAAACAATGGCTAAGTCCCAAATGGCACCCTATTCCCTATATAGTGCACTACTTTAGACCAGAGCCCTATATAGTGCACTACTTTAGACCAGAGCCCTATATAGTGCACTACTTTAGACCAGAGCCCTATATAGGGAATAGTAGAAGTAGTGCACTACTTTAGACCAGAGCCCTATATAGGGAATAGTAGAAGTAGTGCACTACTTTAGACCAGAGCCCTATATAGGGAATAGTAGAAGTAGTGCACTACTTTAGACCAGAGCCCTATATAGGGAATAGTAGAAGTAGTGCACTACTTTAGACCAGAGCCCTATATAGTGCACTACTTTAGACCAGAGCCCTATATAGGGAATAGTAGAAGTAGTGCACTACTTTAGACCAGAGCCCTATATAGGGAATAGTAGAAGTAGTGCACTACTTTAGACCAGAGCCCTATATAGGGAATAGTAGAAGTAGTGCACTACTTTAGACCAGAGCCCTGTATAGGGAATAGTAGAAGTAGTGCACTACTTTAGACCAGAGCCCTATATAGGGAATAGTAGAAGTAGTGCACTACTTTAGACCAGAGCCCTATATAGGGAATAGTAGAAGTAGTGCACTACTTTAGACCAGAGCCCTATATAGGGAATAGTAGAAGTAGTGCACTACTTTAGACCAGAGCCCTGTATAGGGAATAGTAGAAGTAGTGCACTACTTTAGACCAGAGCCCTATATAGGGAATAGTAGAAGTAGTGCACTACTTTAGACCAGAGCCCTATATAGGGAATAGTAGAAGTAGTGCACTATAGGGAATAGGGAGGTGTTTCACGTGGACATAAACCTC
Source organism: Oncorhynchus mykiss (assembly GCF_013265735.2). Classification (NCBI taxonomy): domain Eukaryota; kingdom Metazoa; phylum Chordata; class Actinopteri; order Salmoniformes; family Salmonidae; genus Oncorhynchus; species Oncorhynchus mykiss. The sequence continues at coordinate 70,076,756 of NC_048579.1, forward strand.
ACTACTAGCCTCACTCCCACATATGGACTGTGTCACATCTCCTCTGTGTCCTGTTTGGACAAACCGTCACATCTCCTGTTATCTCTGTCCTGTCTGGACAAACCGGCCATGTTTATAGCCTTGGCACAGCAGCCCTGTGCACAGGCTATCCATGCCTATCAGTCCAACCAGCTAAGCCTCCATCATTGATTTTCTATGGAACACTACACTATGTTGAGTTCAAAGGTTGATCGTATGTGTTTGAAGGGATTTGTTCATGGGCTTGACTCTGTTTGTTTGCTTTATTCACCAATTAAGGGGAGAAGATTCCAGGTTTCATTACCACCGCTGTGATTGTAGCTGTGAATGTGATACACACTCAGCAATGGAAGATGATGCACCAGCGATGGCAGATGTATGGAGATTTCCCGTTCATTGTGAAGGAGAGATTCTGTATTTGTTTGAAACCTGTCTCCAGTGAGATGCATTGCATTCGTTGTCCTCCTTCTGTCTAATCAGCCCTACTGGAAATCAAGCTTCGCTGTGGTCACATTTTAATACTCATTGCAGAAACCCAATGAAGCGGAACCCATGGAGTACTTCCCCATATAGTGCACTTCTTTGGATGAGGGCCCATAGACCTCTGGTCAAAAGTAGTGCCCTGTGTAGGGAGTGGGGTGCCATTCGGGACTCATTCACATTGGTCATGCAGAAATGGGCTCCCATCTTTTTGCGTGGGACCAGTTGTGAGAGATGGTAGTGAAAGTCAACAGATTGCAGGAGGAGTGTGCTGGACAGACCAGGGGTCTGGGGATATATTTGTATGTTTAGCCTGCATATGTTCACTCATCACAGATTACCCAGGAGAGTGGGCAGAAGACTGGAGGAGGAGAGACCACGGCTGTCTCCTTCTCACTCTCGCTATGTGTGTGTGTGTCTCTCTCTCTCTCTCTCTCAATTTGTTCATGTTCTCTTGCTGCTTAGTCTGGTCCTTCTGTCTCTCTCACCGTCTCCCTCACTGTATCATCTCATCTTCTTTTGCTCAACACTTCACACACTAATAGTCTCTCTCTCTCCCTGTGGCTCTCCCTTCCATCTCTCCCAACCCCCCTCCGATATGTCATTCTCATTCCCGTCACCACTCCTCAGCAAATATGACCTTGAATTCAGGATTGCTCAGTGGCGTTAATCGGCTAAAAATTGCAATCATCGCAATAAGGTGGGATGAAATAGTAGGCTGGAATGTCTTTAAAAAATGTATTACCTACCACCACTACCCCCATGCTGATTCATTGAACTGTGTTTGTCTACGAGGTTCATTCTCATTCTATCTTCCTGGGCATCTAGTTTTTGTAAATCTCATCTCGAGTCAGGAGGTTCTTCTCACGGGCGGCTAAGAAATAGCAGAGTGCTAAGCAAAATCAATTGGTCTATTTCACAGGTCTCAACTGTGTGTTGAATTGTTGCCCCTGTTGTACCCTGGAAGTACCACACCTGAATAAATGCATTAGCAACTTGGTCAAAAGAAAGATGAGCTATTCAGAAATAGATGGTTTGGTTCTCAGAGCTGAAAAGACGGTGTGTGAACAGGCCGACCTACATTTATATTGGACTTATTTAGCAGACACTCTTTGGTACCTGAGTCACGGTTCATCAGAAACACCACTGATACCAACTGTTAGTTACTGCACTGCTCAGACCTTTTTTTATATATGAACTCTGGGAACGTTGAGTTTATTTTCTAGCAGAAATGCTCCTGCACAGTTTTAGTACCAGATTATAATGAACAGTACTGTATAGTGTACACTATATATACAAAGTATGTGGACACCCCTTCAAATGTGTAGATTCGGCTATTTCAGCCACACCCGTTGCTGACAGGTTTATAAAATCAAGCACACAGCTGTGCAATCTCCGTAGACAAACATTGGCAGTAGAATGGCCTTACTGAAGAGCTCAGTGACTTTCAACATGGTACCATCATAGGATGCCATCTTTCCAACTAGTTAGTTCGTCAAATTTCTGCCGTGCTAGAGCTGCCCCCGGTCAGCTGTAAGTGCTGTTATTGTGAAGTGGAAACGTCTAGGAGCAACAATGGCTCAACCACAAAGTGGTAGGTCACACAAGCTCACAGAACAGGACCGCTGAGTGCTGAAGCGCGTAGTGCATAAAAACCATCTGTCCTCTGATACAACACTCACTACTGAGTTCCAAACTGCCTCTGGAAGCAACGTCATCACAAGAACTGTTCGTCTGCAGGTTATAGTAACCAGGGTTACAGCATCCCTACCAGACTATAATAATGAACAGTACTGTATGGTGTACCTGCAGGTTATTGTAACCAGGGTTACAGAATCCCTACCAGACTATAATAATGAACAGTACTGTATGGTGTACCTGCAGGTTATTGTACCTGCAGGTTATAGTAACCAGGGTTACAGCATCCCTACCAGACTATAATACTGAACAGTACTGTATGGTGTACCTGCAGGTTATAGTAACCAGGGTTATAGCATCCCTACCAGATAATAATAATGAACAGTACTGTATGGTGTACCTGCAGGTTATAGTAACCAGGGTTACAGCATCCCTACCAGACTATAATAATGAACAGTACTGTATGGTGTACCTGCAGGTTATTGTACCTGCAGGTTATAGTAACCAGGGTTACAGCATCCCTACCAGACTATAATAATGAACAGTGTACCTGCAGGTTATTGTACCTGCAGGTTATAGTATCCAGGGTTACAGCATCCCTACCAGATGATAATAACCAACAATACTGTATGGTGTACCTGCAGGTTATAGTAACCAGGGTTACAGCATCCCTACCAGACTATAATAATGAACAGTGCTGTATGGTGTACCTGTAGGTTATAGTAACCAGGGTTACAGCATCCCTACCAGATGATAATAATGAACAGTACTGTATGGTGTACCTGCAGGTTATTGTACCTGCAGGTTATTGTAACCAGGGTTACAGCATCCCTACCAGACTATAATAATGAACAATACTGTATGGTGTACCTGCAGGTTATTGTAACCAGGGTTACAGCATCCCTACCAGATAATAATAATGAACAATACTGTATGGTGTACCTGCAGGTTATTGTACCTGCAGGTTATAGTAACCAGGGTTACAGCATTCCTACCAGATGATAATAATGAACAGTACTGTATGGTGTACCTGCAGGTTATTGTAACCAGGGTTACAGCATCCCTACCAGATGATAATAATGAACAGTACTGTATGGTGTACCTGCAGGTCATTGTACCTGCAGGTTATAGTATCCAGGGTTACAGTATCCCTACCAGACTATAATAATGAACAGTACTGTATGGTGTACCTGCAGGTTATAGTATCCAGGGTTACAGCATCCCTACCAGATGATAATAATGAACAGTACTGTATGGTGTACCTGCAGGTTATAGTATCCAGGGATACAGCATCGCTACCGGATGATAATAATGAACAGTACTGTATGGCGTACCTGCAGGTTATTGTACCTGCAGGTTATAGTAACCAGGGTTACAGCATCCCTACCAGATGATAATAATGAACAGTACTGTATGGTGTACCTGCAGATTATAGTAACCAGGGTTACAGCATCCCTACCAGATGATAATAATGAACAGTACTGTATGGTGTACCTGCAGGTTATTGTACCTGCAGGTTATAGTAACCAGGGTTACAGCATCCCTACCAGACTATAATAATGAACCGTACTGTATGGTGTACCTGCAGGTGATAGTATCCAGGGTCAGACAGCTGGAAGCCGTATAGACCAGGATGTGTCATGTACTGTCATGTTGTCTTGTCTCTGTCCTTTCCCTTCACCCTGTCTCCCTCTGCTGGTCGTGTTAGGTTACCTTTTCTCCCCCGCTTTCCCCCAGCTGTCCCTTGTCTCCTCTAACTACCCATTCACCCCGTTCCCCACCTGTTCCCTTTTTTCCCTCTGATTAGGTCCCAATATCTCTCTCTGTTTCTGCTCCTGTCCTTGTCGGATTCTTGTTTGTTTGTGTCATTCATGCCTGAACCAGACTGTCGTCATGTTTGCTGTAACCTTGTCCTGTCCTGTCGGAATCTGCCGGTCCATCTGAGCCTACCTATGTTTGGTAATTAAAGAAGCTCTGTTTAAGTTGATTCGCTTTTGGGTCCTCATTCACGCACCGTAACAGAAGAATCCGACCAAGAATGGACCCAGCGACTTCGGATCCTCTCCACTCAGCCGTCGAGATCCAGGGAGCGATGCTAGGCAGACACAAGCAGGAATTGTCTGCTGCTCGACATGCCGTTGAGACCCTGGCCACCCAAGTCTCCAACCTCACAGAACAGGTTCACCATCTCCGCCTCGATCCACCGGCCACTTCCAGGGCTTTCGAATCTCCGGAGCCCAGAATCAATAACCCGCCGTGTTACTCTGGGGAGCCCACTGAATGCCGCTCGTTCCTCACCCAGTGTGATATTGTGTTTTCTCTCCAGCCCAACACTTACTCCAGGAGCACTGCTCGTGTCGCCTACGTCATATCTCTCCTTATTGGACGGGCTCGTGAGTGGGGCACGGCAATCTGGGAGGCAAGGGCTGAGTGTACTAACCAGTATCAAGACTTTAAGGAGGAGATGATACGGGTTTTTGATCGATCTGTTTTTGGGGAGGAGGCTTCCAGGGCCCTGTCTTCCCTATGTCAAGGCAATCGATCCATAACAGACTACTCTATTGAGTTTCGCACTCTTGCTGTCTCCAGTGGCTGGAACGAGCCGGCCTTGCTCGCTCGTCTTCTGGAGGGTTTCCGCGCAGAGGTAAAGGATGAGATTCTCTCCCGGGAGGTTCCTTCCAGCGTGGATTCCTTGATTGAACTCGCTATTCGCATTGAGCGACGGGTTGATCTTCGTCACCGAGCTCGTGGAAAGGAGCTCGCGCTCTCCGTCGCCTCCCTCTCCGCATCACTACCATCTTCCTCTGCCGGCTCGGGTGCTGAGCCCATGCAGCTGGGAGGTATCCGCATCTCGACTGAGGAGAGGGAACGGAGAATCACCAACCGCCTCTGTCTCTATTGCGGTTCCGCTGGTCATTTTGTCACTTCATGTCCAGTAAAAGGCCAGAGCTCGTCAGTAAGCGGAGGGCTACTGGTGAGCGCTACTACTCCTGTCTCTCCTTCAAGATCCTGCACTACCTTGTCGGTCCATCTACGCTGGACCGGTTCGTCAGCTTCCTGCAGTGCCTTAATAGACTCTGGGGCGGAGGGCTGTTTTATGGACGAGACCTGGGCTCGGGAACATGACATTCCTCTCAGACAGTTAAAGGAGCCCACGGCCTTGTTCGCCCTGGATGGTAGTCCTCTCCCCAGGATTCAGCGTGAGACGCTACCTTTAACCCTCACTGTTTCTGGTAATCATAGTGAAACCATTTCTTTTTTAATTTTTCGTTCACCTTTTACACCTGTTGTTTTGGGCCATCCCTGGCTAGTTTGTCATAATCCTTCCATTAATTGGTCTAGTAATTCTATCCTCTCCTGGAACGTCTCTTGTCATGTGAAATGTTTAATGTCTGCTATCCCTCCTGTTTCCTCTGTCTCTTCTTCACAGGAGGAGCCTGGTGATTTGACAGGGGTGCCGGAGGAATATCACGATCTGCGCACGGTGTTCAGTCGGTCCAGGGCCACCTCTCTTCCTCCACACCGGTCGTATGATTGTAGTATTGATCTCCTTCCGGGAACCACCCCCCCCCGGGGTAGACTATACTCTCTGTCGGCTCCCGAACGTAAGGCTCTCGAAGATTATTTGTCTGTAGCTCTTGACGCCGGTACCATAGTCCCCTCCTCCTCTCCCGCCGGAGCGGGGTTTTTTTTTTGTCAAGAAGAAGGACGGGTCTCTGCGCCCCTGCATAGATTATCGAGGGCTGAATGACATAACAGTGAAGAATCGTTATCCGCTTCCTCTTATGTCTTCAGCCTTCGAGATCCTGCAGGGAGCCAGGTTTTTCACTAAGTTGGACCTTCGTAACGCTTACCATCTCGTGCGCATCAGGGAGGGGGACGAGTGGAAGACGGCGTTTAACACTCCGTTAGGGCACTTTGAATACCGGGTTCTTCCTTTCGGCCTCGCTAACGCTCCAGCTGTCTTTCAGGCATTAGTCAATGATGTCCTGAGAGACATGCTGAACATCTTTGTTTTCGTTTACCTTGACGATATCCTGATTTTTTCACCGTCACTCCAGATTCATGTTCAGCACGTTCGACGTGTCCTCCAGCGCCTTTTAGAGAATTGTCTTTTTGTGAAGGCTGAGAAGTGCACTTTTCATGCCTCCTCCGTCACATTTCTCGGTTCTGTTATTTCCGCTGAAGGCATTAAGATGGATCCCGCTAAGGTCCAAGCTGTCATTGATTGGCCCGTCCCTAAGTCACGCGTCGAGCTGCAGCGCTTTCTCGGCTTCGCGAACTTCTATCGTCGTTTCATCCGTAATTTCGGTCAGGTGGCAGCTCCTCTCACAGCCCTTACTTCTGTCAAGACGTGCTTTAAGTGGTCCGTTTCCGCCCAGGGAGCTTTTGATCTCCTCAAGAATCGTTTTACATCCGCTCCTATCCTTGTTACACCTGACGTCTCTAGACAGTTCGTTGTCGAGGTTGACGCGTCAGAGGTGGGAGTGGGAGCCATCCTTTCTCAGCGCTCCCTCTCTGACGACAAGGTCCACCCATGCGCGTATTTTTCTCATCGCCTGTCGCCGTCGGAACGTAACTATGATGTGGGTAACCGCGAACTGCTCGCCATCCGGTTAGCCCTAGGCGAATGGCGACAGTGGTTGGAGGGGGCGACCGTTCCTTTTGTCGTTTGGACTGACCATAGGAACCTTGAGTACATCCGTTCTGCCAAACGACTTAATGCGCGTCAGGCGCGTTGGGCGCTGTTTTTCGCTCGTTTCGAGTTCGTGATTTCTTATCGTCCGGGCTCTAAGAACACCAAGCCTGATGCTTTGTCTCGTCTCTTCAGTTCTTCAGTAGCCTCCACTGACCCCGAGGGGATTCTCCCTGAGGGGCGTGTTGTCGGGTTGACTGTCTGGGGAATTGAGAGGCAGGTAAAGCAAGCACTCACTCAAACTCCGTCGCCGCGCGCTTGTCCTAGGAACCTTCTTTTCGTTCCCGTTCCTACTCGTCTGGCCGTTCTTCAGTGGGCTCACTCTGCCAAGTTAGCCGGCCACCCTGGCGTTCGGGGTACGCTTGCTTCCATTCGCCAGCGTTTCTGGTGGCCCACCCGGGAGCATGACACGCGTCGTTTCGTGGCTGCTTGTTCGGTCTGCGCGCAGACTAAGTCCGGTAACTCTCCTCCTGCCGGCCGTCTCAGGCCGCTTCCTATTCCCTCTCGACCGTGGTCTCACATCGCCTTAGATTTTGTCACCGGACTGCCTTCGTCAGCGGGGAAGACTGTTATTCTTACGGTTGTCGATAGGTTCTCTAAGGCGGCTCATTTCATTCCCCTTGCTAAGCTTCCTTCTGCTAAAGAGACGGCACAAATCATCATCGAGAATGTTTTCAGAATTCATGGCCTTCCGTCAGACGTCGTTTCGGACAGAGGTCCGCAATTCACGTCTCAATTTTGGAGGGAGTTTTGCCGTTTGATTGGGGCTTCCGTCAGTCTCTCTTCCGGCTTTCACCCCCAGTCTAACGGTCAAGCAGAACGGGCCAATCAGACTATTGGTCGCATCTTACGCAGTCTTTCTTTTCGCAACCCTGCGTCTTGGTCAGAACAGCTCCCCTGGGCAGAATACGCCCACAACTCGCTTCCTTCGTCTGCGACCGGGCTATCTCCTTTTCAGAGTAGCCTCGGGTACCAGCCTCCGTTGTTCTCATCTCAGTTCGCCGAGTCCAGCGTCCCCTCCGCTCAGGCTTTTGTCCAACGTTGCGAGCGCACCTGGAAGAGGGTCAGGTCTGCACTTTGCCGTTATAGGGCGCAGACTGTGAGAGCTGCTAATAAGCGTAGAACTAAGAGCCCTAGATATTGTCGCGGTCAGAGAGTTTGGCTCTCCACTCAGAACCTTCCCCTTAAGACGGCTTCTCGCAAGTTGACCCCGCGGTTCATTGGTCCATTCCGTATCTCTCAGGTCATTAATCCTGTCGCAGTGCGACTTCTTCTTCCGCGATATCTTCGTCGCGTCCACCCGGTCTTCCATGTCTCCTGTGTTAAGCCCGTTCTTCGCGCCCCCGCTCGTCTTCCCCCCCCCCCCCCCATCCTTGTCGAGGGCGCACCTATCTACAGGGTCCGTAAAATCTTGGACATGCGTCCTCGGGGCCGTGGTCATCAGTACCTAGTTGACTGGGAGGGGTACGGTCCTGAGGAGAGGAGTTGGGTTCCCTCTCGGGACGTGCTGGACCGTGCGCTGATTGATGATTTCCTCCGTTGCCGCCAGGTTTCCTCCTCGAGTGCGCCAGGAGGCGCTCGGTGAGTGGGGGGGTACTGTCATGTACTGTCATGTTGTCTTGTCTCTGTCCTTTCCCTTCACCCTGTCTCCCTCTGCTGGTCGTGTTAGGTTACCTTTTCTCCCCCGCTTTCCCCCAGCTGTCCCTTGTCTCCTCTAACTACCCATTCACCCCGTTCCCCACCTGTTCCCTTTTTTCCCTCTGATTAGGTCCCAATATCTCTCTCTGTTTCTGCTCCTGTCCTTGTCGGATTCTTGTTTGTTTGTGTCATTCATGCCTGAACCAGACTGTCGTCATGTTTGCTGTAACCTTGTCCTGTCCTGTCGGAATCTGCCGGTCCATCTGAGCCTACCTATGTTTGGTAATTAAAGAAGCTCTGTTTAAGTTGATTCGCTTTTGGGTCCTCATTCACGCACCGTAACAAGGATGTATAGGGTGTGACTCAATAGAGACATCCTGGGGGACTGTCTGCACTTTATAGGGTGTGACTCAATAGAGACATCCTGGGGGACTGTCTGCACTTTATAGGGTGTGACTCAATAGTTGAACCTTTTACTGCAGTAGGCTAAATCAATTTTGAGTTTTCATCCCAATTTTACACTTTATATACATCACCGGAGACTGAAATATAACAAAACTGCTTGACATAGAAACACAAGATTTTCAGCGGGTTTTTGAAATGTTTATTCATTCTGAAATTATGAAAAATATAACATTCCGCCCATGAGGCCAGTAGGTCATGTGACTGCAGGAAAGGGCTACACAACGAATTGATCAATGTTAGTTCACATTTTCTAATTCCATTTCCTCTGCTTTTCTTCTGTGCGCTCAATGTGCATATCTCAGTTTCTCTAGAGATAAATCAGATCCAGACAGAACTGTGTGATGTAGTAGGGACTTGTAGTTTCCAACAGGCCAATATTCGACATAGTTTAGCGCATTAAAACGTGGTAATTAACTACAATGACCATTATCCATTGCTCATCTACTCTTCCGATCTGAGTGTGCGATCGTGAGCAGCTGTTGCTTCGTGAGGTGTCTCTATCTGAAAATACAGGATCTATGTGATTGATAGTTGGTATTCGGCAGTCATAAAAGTCAGCCTTATTTATGAAGAACTACAAAATAGTGGTTTTGTCAGACAACAAAGGCAGCAGCTCTGTAGAGATGAGATGATGACTTGGAATGATCTAATAAAGTCATCAAATATTTTATTAAAGTAAAGTAATGTGAATAATTGATTGTTAATAAGCACACCTTTAATACCGACGACTTCAACGTCCATGTCAATACTCGGCCCCTGTCAATACTCGGCCCCTGTCAATACTCGGCCCCTGCCAATACTCGGCCCCTGTCAATACTCGGCCCCTGTCAATACTAGGCCCCTGCCAATACTCGGCCCCTGCCAATACTCGGCCCCTGTCAATACTCGGCCCCTGTCAATACTCGGCCCCTGTCAATACTCGGCCCCTGCCAATACTCGGCCCCTGCCAATACTCGGCCCCTGTCAATACTCTGCCCCTGTCAATACTCGGCCCCTGCCAATACCCGGCCCTGCCAATACCCGGCCCTGCCAATACTCGGCCCCTGCCAATACTCGGCCCCTGCCAATACTCGGCCCCTGTCAATACTCGGCCCCTGCCAATACTCGGCCCCTGCCAATACTCGGCCCCTGCCAGGCAGACGTACGTTTCATAGTCCATCAGCATGTCTGCACATTAAACTGGAAACGGATCAGTCCAACACTACGTCTGTAGGCAGGAGGCACCAAGCCGACTCTGGTCGTACCCCCAGCTCAGTGGAGTGGCATCTGAGGTGAACGAGGAGAGGAGGTCGGGTGGAGGGAGGGGGAGTGTCTGTAGGCAGGAGGCACCAAGCCGACTCTGGTCGTATCCCCTGCTCAGTGGAGTGGCATCTGAGGTGAACGAGGAGAGGAGGTCGGGTGGAGGGAGGGGGAGTGTCTGTAGGCAGGAGGCACCAAGCCGACTCTGGTCGTATCCCCAGCTCAGTGGAGTGGCATCTGAGGTGAACGAGGAGAGGAGGTCGGGTGGAGGGAGGGGGAGTGTCTGTAGGCAGGAGGCACCAAGCCGACTCTGGTCGTATCCCCTGCTCAGTGGAGTGGCATCTGAGGTGAACGAGGAGAGGAGGTCGGGTGGAGGGAGGGGGAGTGTCTATAGGCAGGAGGCACCAAGCCGACTCTGGTCGTATCCCCAGCTCAGTGGAGTGGCATCTGAGGTGAACGAGGAGAGGAGGTCGGGTGGAGGGAGGGGGAGAGCGAGTGTCTGTAGTGGAGCGGTTGTGTGGCTCAGTCGAGTGGAGGCTAGATGAGAACGGACAGGATCATTACACAGTGGTTTAGAAGGCGACACTCTGCGATGCCGACCACCCCCCACCCCATTGTCTCTGGCTATCTGCTCAAGGACGACTGAACTGAACGTTAGCGTTAACGATCTGCTCACGACCAACACCACCCATTTTAGCTCCTCAGTGCAGTGTGTCGTCGAAGATCAATGGTTGTCAAACTACAGCCATCATTCCCTGGAATAATGTTTGCTCCATCAACAGTAATCCAAGGGGCTGGGGGTGTCAATTCGGAGTGGGGAGGTCCTTTGTTTCACAGCTCCTGAGCCCTAACCTTGGGACTAGATGGTTAAAGGGTACCCATTGGGATTCAATCTGCATGCGAAGCGGATTTACCCTACTTTGCTGTTCCTGTTCAAAAGCCTCACTCCCCCCAAGCACCTGTGCCCAGTGAGGAGACATGAGAGAGTGGGACTGGAAATGTGCAAATGCCGGAAAACCTGGCATTAAATGAGAGATGAAGCATATGAAACATACTGTGGACTGCCTAGAGAGGTGGTTAAAATGACAAATGTTCATTTGTTTCTTCAAGGACAGATTTTCAATACATGATCACCATCTAATGAAACATTATTGTATTTTGACTTGAAAGTTGTTTGGCAAGGGGCCAGCACTGGTGCTCCTCCTAATGGCTCGATGAATGCATTAATGGATAGTTGTTTTGTTGCCATGACAAATATGGTCTTATCGGGGAACCTCTGTTGCTCACATTCTGCTCTCTACTTCCACAGATCACATAGAGAGACCGATGAAGGTCTCAGGAGCTCGGCTTCCCTCTCATCTCTTTCTCTTCTACGAACCGCCCAGCCTTTGATACATTTTTCACTCCATTTATTAGTTCATTTGGAGCCAATTAACGTCCACACGGTTTGTCAGAAAGCCAGCGTTGGGGGCTCTTGGAGCGCCTCGCTGATTTACGCCCCTGTCTGTCCTGGTAATTAAACCAAACAGTGAGCTGGAGGAGGTAATTGATTTTTCTCCTCTTTTGTGTGGAAAACAATTGAAATGGAATACAGAGTGACGTCAATACTATCTGTGTGTACCATTCTAGTGCGGCCCTCTCTCAGACCTTTCCCAATTCACATTCTGTTGCAGCAGCGGCGGCCATTATTGCCGCCCGGCTGCATCCCTTTCAATGGTGCTGGCCGTTCCGTTCTCCCCTTTAGGGTGTCTCTTCCACACAGGAGACACAGTGCCTCTCGTCATTATTCTCCTTCACATCCAAGCATCTTCACCTGTTTTCCAAGAGCCGGGGTAGCTTGATTGATATTACCCACGCTGCATTTTGGTGGAATCGTGTGAAGAAGCTGCATGGTGAAATTTCCAAAGCAATCACAAGGGATCCAATTAGCATTTCATAGATCTGCTAGTTTCATACATTTTTTATAGGGGGTGCAGAATGGGCGGGATCCCCCCTCCTTCAAAGGGTCCATTCTAGATGCAGCTCCTGCCTAGTGTCACAGAGCTGCCACCACCCTTAATGGATGGCCATTACGGATCCGCCTGGTACCGGCTGATAATCTCTGGCCATTACGCTGTCAGGGGTCATTGTGTGGCTAATGGTTTACTAAGGGCACAGTACCTTGGTTCTGTGCTGGTATCCCCCCTCATGCCCACCCTCCCCAGCGCAGCAAGAGAGCGAAGGGAGGAAACACGTGTCAGCAGAATGTTAATGTTGTTTCTCATTACCACACCCGAAGGAAATGGCATGTGAAATAAACCATCGCTTCACATTGTGGCCGCATTACGTTTCTCACGCCGGCTTGTCAAGTGCAGTAAAGGACTTCAAATGTGTGATGATACAGTTGTAGGTAATGTCTAAAGCTCACGTTCCGGTAGGCTACATTTCTCCCTCTTTCATCACAGCATGAGGGTGTGTACCTTCTACATATGGGAGAGGGTAGAGAAGGGGAAGAGATGGAAGAAAGAGAGCGAGGAGGGAGAAGGGGCTCATACATTTGAAAGAGAGGGAGGAGAGCGAGAGAGGGAGGAGAGGGAGGAGAGCGAACGAGAGAGAGGGAGGAGAGCGAACGAGAGAGAGGGAGGAGAGCGAAGGAGGAGAGTGAGAGAGAGAGAGGGAGGAGAGCGAGCGAGAGAGAGAGAGGGAGGAGAGCGAGCGAGAGAGAGAGGGAGGAGAGCGAGCGAGAGAGAGAGAGGGAGGAGAGCGAGCGAGAGAGAGAGAGGGAGGAGAGCGAGCGAGAGAGAGAGAGAGAGGGAGGAGAGCGAGCGAGAGAGAGAGAGGGAGGAGAGCGAGCGAGAGAGAGAGGGAGGAGAGCGAGGGAGGAGAGCGAGCGAGAGAGGGAGGAGAGCGAGCGAGGGAGGGAGGAGAGCAAGGGAGGGAGGAGAGCGAGCGAGAGAGGGAGGAGAGCGAGCGAGGGAGAGAGAGAGGGAGGAGAGCGAGCAAGGGAGAGAGAGAGGGAGGAGAGCGAGAGAGAGAGAGGGAGGAGAGCGAGAGAGAGAGAGGGAGGAGAGAGAGAGAGAGAGGGAGGAGAGCGAGAGAGAGAGAGAGAGGAGAGCGAGAGAGAGAGAGAGGGAGGAGAGAGAGAGAGAGAGGGAGGAGAGAGAGGGAGGAGAGAGAGGGAGGAGAGAGAGAGAGGGAGGAGAGCGAGAGAGAGAGAGAGGGAGGAGAGCGAGCGAGAGAGGGAGGAGAGCGAGGGAGGAGGGAGAGCGAGGGAGGAGAGCGAGCGAGAGAGAGAGAGGGAGGAGAGAGAGGGAGGAGAGCGAGCGAGCGAGAGAGAGAGGGAGGAGAGCGAGCGAGAGAGGGAGGAGAGCGAGCGAGCGAGAGAGAGAGGGAGGAGAGCGAGCGAGAGAGGGAGGAGAGCGAGCGAGAGAGGGAGGAGAGCGAGCGAGAGAGGGAGGAGAGCGAGCGAGAGAGGGAGGAGAGCGAGCGAGAGAGGGAGGAGAGCGAGCGAGAGAGGGAGGAGAGCGAGCGAGATACTCGGCCCCTGTCAATACTCGGCCCCTGCCAATACTCGGCCCCTGCCAATACTCGGCCCCTGTCAATACTCTGCCCCTGTCAATACTCGGCCCCTGCCAATACCCGGCCCTGCCAATACCCGGCCCTGCCAATACTCGGCCCCTGCCAATACTCGGCCCCTGCCAATACTCGGCCCCTGTCAATACTCGGCCCCTGCCAATACTCGGCCCCTGCCAATACTCGGCCCCTGCCAGGCAGACGTACGTTTCATAGTCCATCAGCATGTCTGCACATTAAACTGGAAACGGATCAGTCCAACACTACGTCTGTAGGCAGGAGGCACCAAGCCGACTCTGGTCGTACCCCCAGCTCAGTGGAGTGGCATCTGAGGTGAACGAGGAGAGGAGGTCGGGTGGAGGGAGGGGGAGTGTCTGTAGGCAGGAGGCACCAAGCCGACTCTGGTCGTATCCCCTGCTCAGTGGAGTGGCATCTGAGGTGAACGAGGAGAGGAGGTCGGGTGGAGGGAGGGGGAGTGTCTGTAGGCAGGAGGCACCAAGCCGACTCTGGTCGTATCCCCAGCTCAGTGGAGTGGCATCTGAGGTGAACGAGGAGAGGAGGTCGGGTGGAGGGAGGGGGAGTGTCTGTAGGCAGGAGGCACCAAGCCGACTCTGGTCGTATCCCCTGCTCAGTGGAGTGGCATCTGAGGTGAACGAGGAGAGGAGGTCGGGTGGAGGGAGGGGGAGTGTCTATAGGCAGGAGGCACCAAGCCGACTCTGGTCGTATCCCCAGCTCAGTGGAGTGGCATCTGAGGTGAACGAGGAGAGGAGGTCGGGTGGAGGGAGGGGGAGAGCGAGTGTCTGTAGTGGAGCGGTTGTGTGGCTCAGTCGAGTGGAGGCTAGATGAGAACGGACAGGATCATTACACAGTGGTTTAGAAGGCGACACTCTGCGATGCCGACCACCCCCCACCCCATTGTCTCTGGCTATCTGCTCAAGGACGACTGAACTGAACGTTAGCGTTAACGATCTGCTCACGACCAACACCACCCATTTTAGCTCCTCAGTGCAGTGTGTCGTCGAAGATCAATGGTTGTCAAACTACAGCCATCATTCCCTGGAATAATGTTTGCTCCATCAACAGTAATCCAAGGGGCTGGGGGTGTCAATTCGGAGTGGGGAGGTCCTTTGTTTCACAGCTCCTGAGCCCTAACCTTGGGACTAGATGGTTAAAGGGTACCCATTGGGATTCAATCTGCATGCGAAGCGGATTTACCCTACTTTGCTGTTCCTGTTCAAAAGCCTCACTCCCCCCAAGCACCTGTGCCCAGTGAGGAGACATGAGAGAGTGGGACTGGAAATGTGCAAATGCCGGAAAACCTGGCATTAAATGAGAGATGAAGCATATGAAACATACTGTGGACTGCCTAGAGAGGTGGTTAAAATGACAAATGTTCATTTGTTTCTTCAAGGACAGATTTTCAATACATGATCACCATCTAATGAAACATTATTGTATTTTGACTTGAAAGTTGTTTGGCAAGGGGCCAGCACTGGTGCTCCTCCTAATGGCTCGATGAATGCATTAATGGATAGTTGTTTTGTTGCCATGACAAATATGGTCTTATCGGGGAACCTCTGTTGCTCACATTCTGCTCTCTACTTCCACAGATCACATAGAGAGACCGATGAAGGTCTCAGGAGCTCGGCTTCCCTCTCATCTCTTTCTCTTCTACGAACCGCCCAGCCTTTGATACATTTTTCACTCCATTTATTAGTTCATTTGGAGCCAATTAACGTCCACACGGTTTGTCAGAAAGCCAGCGTTGGGGGCTCTTGGAGCGCCTCGCTGATTTACGCCCCTGTCTGTCCTGGTAATTAAACCAAACAGTGAGCTGGAGGAGGTAATTGATTTTTCTCCTCTTTTGTGTGGAAAACAATTGAAATGGAATACAGAGTGACGTCAATACTATCTGTGTGTACCATTCTAGTGCGGCCCTCTCTCAGACCTTTCCCAATTCACATTCTGTTGCAGCAGCGGCGGCCATTATTGCCGCCCGGCTGCATCCCTTTCAATGGTGCTGGCCGTTCCGTTCTCCCCTTTAGGGTGTCTCTTCCACACAGGAGACACAGTGCCTCTCGTCATTATTCTCCTTCACATCCAAGCATCTTCACCTGTTTTCCAAGAGCCGGGGTAGCTTGATTGATATTACCCACGCTGCATTTTGGTGGAATCGTGTGAAGAAGCTGCATGGTGAAATTTCCAAAGCAATCACAAGGGATCCAATTAGCATTTCATAGATCTGCTAGTTTCATACATTTTTTATAGGGGGTGCAGAATGGGCGGGATCCCCCCTCCTTCAAAGGGTCCATTCTAGATGCAGCTCCTGCCTAGTGTCACAGAGCTGCCACCACCCTTAATGGATGGCCATTACGGATCCGCCTGGTACCGGCTGATAATCTCTGGCCATTACGCTGTCAGGGGTCATTGTGTGGCTAATGGTTTACTAAGGGCACAGTACCTTGGTTCTGTGCTGGTATCCCCCCTCATGCCCACCCTCCCCAGCGCAGCAAGAGAGCGAAGGGAGGAAACACGTGTCAGCAGAATGTTAATGTTGTTTCTCATTACCACACCCGAAGGAAATGGCATGTGAAATAAACCATCGCTTCACATTGTGGCCGCATTACGTTTCTCACGCCGGCTTGTCAAGTGCAGTAAAGGACTTCAAATGTGTGATGATACAGTTGTAGGTAATGTCTAAAGCTCACGTTCCGGTAGGCTACATTTCTCCCTCTTTCATCACAGCATGAGGGTGTGTACCTTCTACATATGGGAGAGGGTAGAGAAGGGGAAGAGATGGAAGAAAGAGAGCGAGGAGGGAGAAGGGGCTCATACATTTGAAAGAGAGGGAGGAGAGCGAGAGAGGGAGGAGAGGGAGGAGAGCGAACGAGAGAGAGGGAGGAGAGCGAACGAGAGAGAGGGAGGAGAGCGAAGGAGGAGAGTGAGAGAGAGAGAGGGAGGAGAGCGAGCGAGAGAGAGAGAGGGAGGAGAGCGAGCGAGAGAGAGAGGGAGGAGAGCGAGCGAGAGAGAGAGAGGGAGGAGAGCGAGCGAGAGAGAGAGAGGGAGGAGAGCGAGCGAGAGAGAGAGAGAGAGGGAGGAGAGCGAGCGAGAGAGAGAGAGGGAGGAGAGCGAGCGAGAGAGAGAGGGAGGAGAGCGAGGGAGGAGAGCGAGCGAGAGAGGGAGGAGAGCGAGCGAGGGAGGGAGGAGAGCAAGGGAGGGAGGAGAGCGAGCGAGAGAGGGAGGAGAGCGAGCGAGGGAGAGAGAGAGGGAGGAGAGCGAGCAAGGGAGAGAGAGAGGGAGGAGAGCGAGAGAGAGAGAGGGAGGAGAGCGAGAGAGAGAGAGGGAGGAGAGAGAGAGAGAGAGGGAGGAGAGCGAGAGAGAGAGAGAGAGGAGAGCGAGAGAGAGAGAGAGGGAGGAGAGAGAGAGAGAGAGGGAGGAGAGAGAGGGAGGAGAGAGAGGGAGGAGAGAGAGAGAGGGAGGAGAGCGAGAGAGAGAGAGAGGGAGGAGAGCGAGCGAGAGAGGGAGGAGAGCGAGGGAGGAGGGAGAGCGAGGGAGGAGAGCGAGCGAGAGAGAGAGAGGGAGGAGAGAGAGGGAGGAGAGCGAGCGAGCGAGAGAGAGAGGGAGGAGAGCGAGCGAGAGAGGGAGGAGAGCGAGCGAGCGAGAGAGAGAGGGAGGAGAGCGAGCGAGAGAGGGAGGAGAGCGAGCGAGAGAGGGAGGAGAGCGAGCGAGAGAGGGAGGAGAGCGAGCGAGAGAGGGAGGAGAGCGAGCGAGAGAGGGAGGAGAGCGAGCGAGAGAGGGAGGAGAGCGAGCGAGAGAGGGAGGAGAGAGGGAGGAGAGAGGGAGGAGAGAGAGAGGGAGGAAAGCGAGGGAGGGAGCGAGCGAGAGGGAGGGAGGGAGCGAGCGAGAGGGAAGAGAGAGAGAGAGAGAGAGAGGGAGGAGAGAGGGAGAGGGAGGGGAGGGGAGAGAGAGAGAGAGAGGGAGGAGAGAGAGAGAGAGGGAGATGAGGGAGAGAGAGGGAGGAGAGAGAGAGGAGAGGAGAGGGAGAGAGAGGAGAGGGAGAGAGAGGAGAGGGAGAGAGCGAGAGAGGAGAGCGAGCGAGAGAGGAGAGCGAGAGAGGAGAGAGAGAGCGAGAGCGGGGAGAGGAGAGAGAGCGGGGAGAGGAGAGAGAGAGCGGGGAGAGGAGAGAGAGCGGGGGGAGGAGAGAGAGAGAGGGAGGAGAGAAAGAGGGGGAGGAGAGAGAGGTGAGAGGGAGGAGAAGAGAGAGAGGGAGGAGAAGAGAGAGGGAAGAGAGAGGAGGAGAAGAGAGAGAGGGAGGAGAGAGAGAAGGAGGAGAAGAGGGAGAGAGAGAGGGAGAAGAGGGTGAAGACGAGGGTGAAGGGGTTCAGTGCTGTGGTTTTGAATTATAGAGCAAGATCTTAATGGCAGAGTTTAATTCCTGAAACAAAGGTCAATGCCATCATGTTGCTCCTGTTATTAAGAGCAGGGAGATTTAATTGGAACATTAGTGGGGAAGATAATGATACGACGTAACCCCTCTGCCACTGTGGGCCCCACCGCACATTGATGCCGGCGTACCGCTGTCAAAATCTGCTAACTTAATCAAAACAGGCGCAGGAAAGCAAGACAATTACTACATGCAGAGTTAACCTCAACCATATCATTATCATACGATTTAGAGAAAAATAATTACGGTTAACATTATGCAGTCAACCAACTCATAACTCTGCCCCCGAAATCCAGCAGCCCCAAGTTTTCAGTCATCGCCACGGGGGTAACTGTTGTCACGTCACCACTCAGAGTTTGATTGGACAGTCCTCTGGTCACACAAGCCTATTTCCACACAACTTAGCCTGGTCCCAGATCAGTATGTTACCTGACTAGAGGGCATGACAATGCTAGTCAGTGGAGCCTTTATCCAGGTCAGGAGAGATGGATCTCTGGTGACTGGCAGACAGGAGCCTTTATCCAGGTCAGGAGAGATGGATCTCTGGTGACTGGCAGACAGGAGCCTTTATCCAGGTCAGGAGAGATGGATCTCTGGTGACTGGCAGACAGGAGCCTTTATCCAGGTCAGGAGAGATGGATCTCTGGTGACTGGCAGACAGGAGCCTTTATCCAGGTCAGGAGAGAGCACTCTGCCGTACCTCACGAGACTTCCAGGGCATGACGGCACACAACTATTTTTAACCATGATGTCATCATGCCTGCGTACCCCCTCCCACTCCCTCAAAACATCATCTGTACTGCAGAAATACTAGTTGGTACTGCATCAATATTCAGAGGGTGTTAGCCAGGCCTGTGTTGCCTGTGTTCTTTATTTAGTATTTGAAAGGTTTCAGAGTGCAGTGTGAGAAATTACAGCCATTCTAATGGTACTATGCATTATGGGATATTGTGCATCTGGCAGGGAGATGTGGGGTTCTTCCCATAGTGTACCCTACCATATTCCCTATATAGAGCACTACTTTGGACCAGAGTACACTTTAAAGGGAATAGGGTTCCATTTGAGAAAGACCCATAATGTGTGGGTTTGGAGGATCTAGTCCACTCTACAGACAGGGATGTAGATGGTGTTAAATTGTGTCACGTGAAGGGACATGAGGCAGTGTTATTTTGACTCTCTCTCCATGCTTTTTAAACAAGAGCTTGAACAGTTCTGACTCCTGTGTGAAAGAGAGAGACTCTTAATATGAGTGATATAGTTTTTGTGTGCAGGGTAAGTAGGGGTAACTTCACCCTACTCCTAGACTTGACCAAACGTCACAGAAATATTATAGAACAGCTCGCCTCCGATGCTGTCACCTAGAGTTTAAAGGCTCTCCTCTCTCAATGTGTCCCCCCCCCCGTCCCCCTTTGGAGGCTTGGTAGAGAGTTGTTGGTGCCTTTTTGTCTTGGTGACAGGGATTGGACGAGGTGTGTGTCTAAGACCGTATCTTTTCTTAAACCGTCACTGAGTTATTGGTGGTGAGTTATTGGTGGTGAGTTATTGGTGTTGAGTTATTGCTCTAAACCAGTAGAGTTGTATGCTCACAATTGATTGATTTTGTCTGGATACTTCAGGGTACTAACTGGTTTACGTCATGCTTTTCAGACTGATCTGAGGAAGATAATAGACTCACAAACATCTCCTCTACCCCCACTCCTCTCAGCCCTGACCCACACATCTTGTTCAGTGGAGTTTCTCCATGTCTCTGAGTAGTTAGTGAGTCAGTCCAGTAATTATGCTCTGGCTGGCTGGCTGGCTGGCTGGCTGGCTGGCCATGTGAGAGAAGATGTCCTGGCAGTCTGCTCTCACTGTGGCAGACCTCACACCTCCAACCTCGGCTGGGCCTCATTAACTCACACCTATCGACACCTGCGTACCTTTCCCCCAGTCCGCCATGAGACCAGGGGTGTATAGCAACGGAAAACATTTAGCAACGAAAACAAGTGTTTCTTATTGGAGAAGTTCTGGTAGTCCCGGCCTGTCTGCTTCTGGTTGGTTCCTAGTCAATACGAACCCTGGAAAATGTTGTGGAATTGTTAATAATAAAGATCTATTCATAATAAATATAATTTTACTACACGTTAGAGAGGCATGTTCATTCTGCATAACATATTTCTATCTGAACAAGGTTGTGTCCAGCTGAATGCAGTCAGGGGTTGTTGCATCGGTCCCATACACACCACATGTGAAGTGAGGCGGACTCAGAAAAAAGGAATTGTGGCCCCAAACAGAGCCAAATTAGATTGTGCATGGTGAACGTCAATTCAATTTATCATAATTTAGCCAGAATAGTCCACTCAGTCATCACTGTTGTCCAAGAAAGTGCGTCTCGCGCCAGATAAATCAATCTGTTGTATTTGTCTTCCCTCCAAAGAAAATGTCATTAGAGCTGCTGGTTTCTTTGTGGACCTACTGTAGGTGTTTGCCTGTAAGGCTATAAGCCAAAGCTTCTGTCTAAGGCATGTGATTTATGCTAAGTTCCCTGATTGGGTGACAGTTTGAACTGAGGGGATTGTGAACACCTGGGCCATGTTCAGTTGCCAAACGTTCTTGAATGTTGCAGATAGAAATACCATGAATATAGCGGAGGTGATTCATTATTCAACATGTCAGAGAGGCATGTTTGTTCTACTTAGCTTACTTCTATCGGGAACGTTCCAAAACGTTGCGTCCTGCTGAACGTGTCCCTGTAGCGTGTATTTCAACAGCAAAGCTACAGTGGCAAGAAGAAGAATGGAAACCATTTGGAATGACCTGGATTTCTGCATCAATTGGTCATCAAATTTCATCTGATCTTCATCTAAGTCACAACAATAGACAAACATAGTGTGCTTAAACTCATAACACACGAATGATTGTATTTTTATTTTCTATATTAAATACATCATTTAAACTTTCACACAGTGTAGGTTGGAAAACCTATGTGAAGCCCGAGGCTAATGACTTCTTCAAAAGCTAATTGAAGTCAGGAGTCAGCTAACCTGGAGTCCAATCAATGAGACGAGATTGGATATGTTGGTTAGAGCTGTCCTGCCCTAAAAAAAACACTCACAAAATTTGAGTTTGCTATTCACAAGAATCATTACCTGATGTGAACCATGCCTTGAACAAAAAAGATCGCAGAAGATCTAAGATTAAGAATTGTTGACTTGCATAAAGCTGGAAAGGGTTACAAAATAATCTCAAAAAGCCTTGATGTTCATCAGTCGGTGGTAAGACAAATTGTCTTTAAATTGAGAAAGTTCAGCACTGTTGCTACTCTCCCTAGGAGTGGACATCCTGCAAAGATGACTGCAAGAGCACAGCGCAGAATGCTCAATGAGGTTAAGAAGAATCCTAGAGTGTCAGCTAAAGACTTACAGAAATGTCTTGAACATGCGAACATCTCTGTTGATGAGTCTACAATATGTAAAACACTTAACAAGAATGGTGTTCATGGGAGGACACCACGGAAGAAGACACTGCTGTCCCCCCAAAAAACATTGCTGCATGTCTGAAGTTTGCAAATGTGCACCTGGATGTTCCACAGCTCTACTGGCAAAATATTCTGTGGACAGATGAAACTACAATTGAATTGTTTGGAAGGAACACAGCACACCAACATCAAAATCTCATCCCAACTGTAAACTATTGTGGCGGGAGCATCATGGTTTGGAGCTGCTTTGCTGTCTCAGGGCCTGGACAGCTTGCTATCATCTACGGAAAAATGTATTAAAATGTTTATCAAGACATTTTGCAGGAGAATGTAAGGCTATCTGTCCACCAATTGAAGCTCAACATAAGTTGGGTGATGCAACAGGACAACGAACCAAAACACAGAAGTAAATCAACAACAGAATGGCTTTAACAGAAGAAAATATGCCTTCTGGAGTGGCCCAGTCAGAGTCCTGACCTCAACCCGATTGAGATGCTGTGGTATGACCTCGAGAGCAGTTCACACAAGACATCCCAAGAATATTGCTGAACTGAAACAGTTTTGTAAAGAGGAATGGTCCCAATTTCCTCCTGACCGTTGTCCGCAACTACAGAAAACGTTTGGTTGAGGTTATTGCTGCCAAAGAAGGGTCAACCAGTTATTAAATCCAAGGGTTCACATACTTTTCCCACCCTGCACTGTGAATGTTTACACGGTGTGTTCATTAAAGACATGAAAACATAGAATTGTTTGTGTTATTAGTTTAAGCAGACTGTGTTTGTCTATTGTTGTGACCTAGATGAAGATCAGATGAAATTTGATGACCAATTTATGCAGAAATCCAGGTTCACATACTTTTTCTTGCCTGACACCTTATTCTGTTGTCAAGGACACTGAACTCCTGTCAGTATCTATGACATAAATGGTAATTCAGCCTCAGGTCAGGGCTACTAAAGGACAATGGCTTATACATTCATCAGTCCTATTGGAATACATGTACAACTCTTCTTCTTCTTTCTGCCTTATCTGCTGGAGAAGATGTTGAATAGGAAGCCTCGGAGCATGAAGACCTGGCACTACTCTCTTTATTGTCTACCTCTCTCTCTCTCATCCCTCTTTTCTCTCATCCCTCTTTTCTCTCATCCCTCTTTTCTTTATCTCCTTCCCTTTCTGAATCTCTGTTTCCTCTGAGTTTCTAGCCTTGTTCAGAGGCCTTGATGTGTGCCTTCTCTCCATCTCGTGTGTGAGTCAGATTTAAAAGGGTCAGCAGGTCCTCTGTGTGTGTATAGACTGTCCTCCCCAGACCTGCAGATAATGGCTCCCCCCATCAGAGCTGCTGTACGCTCCAGTATGGCCTTGTTCACCATAATTCAATTTCAGCCTTATCCTGCGCAGCCGACAAGTGAACTACCTTTGAATGCCGTAGGTTCACATCTTCAAACATTTCTTTAACTTTCTTCTTTTTTTCCCTTCGGTGTTAAGGTGAATTTGATCTTGTGCTTTGTGTTGAAGGGAAACAGCTTGTCGGATGTGAAAATTGCCAAAGCATTACATTTAGGTCACCAAATCATTGGCAAGGTAAACTAGAGGTCAACGCACACCGCAGAAAACAGAAACCAAAATATAATTCATAGGCAAAAAAGCACAGCGGTGGAAATTTAAATGGGAAATGTGGATTTGTTTGTGTCCATATTTCATAAATATTCATAGACAGCTCATTCATCTGTTCACCTCTTTCTGAAATGCCCTGCTAGCTACATACCAGTAGTGTTGATTTTAGTATTTCCATGGTCCTGGCATGTAATTTAAGATATGTGACCATGCATGACAATTTAATTAGCTTGCTTTTTTAAGTGAATTCACCCCTCATTGGAATTTAATTTGCACCAAAACTGCCCAGGGCTGCTAATTTGCGTTGCTGGCAGACAGACATATATTAAGCATGGCTCTGTGTGATATCGAGATGCACGCCTCGCTCCGCTTATCCCAGCGTCACCCTCCAGGAGAGCCATATCTCATTCACTGGCATCGCTTATCACTACTTCATTTGTATTATCAGTAAGCTGAGCCCTCAGTACCCAAAAATGAGTGATCAAATCAACCGTTATTTGTCAGATGCTCTGAATACAACGTGTAGACTTTACCGTGAAATGCTTACTTACAAGCCCTTAACCAACAGTGCAGTTCAAGAAGAGTTAAGAAAATATTTACCAAATAAACTAAAGTCAAAAATATTCAAAATAACACAATATAACAATAATGAGGCTGTATACAGGGGGTACCTGTACCGATTCAATGTGGAGGCTATATACAGGGGGTACCTGTACCGATTCAATGTGGAGGCTATATACAGGGGGTACCGGTTCCGATTCAATGTCCAGGGGTACAGGTTAGTTTAGGTAATTTGTACATGTAGGTAGGGGTGAAGTGACTATGCATAGATGATAAACAGCGAGTAGCAGCAGTGTACAAAACAAATGGGGAGGGGTGTCAATGTAAATAATCTGGTGGCCATTTGATTAATTGTTCAGCAGTCCCATGTCTTGGTGGTAGAAGCCGTTAAAGAGCCTCTTGGACCTAGACTTGGTGCTCCGGTACCGCTGGCCGTGCGGTAGCAGAGAAAACAGTCTATGACTTGGTGCTCCGGTACCGCTGGCCGTGCGGTAGCAGAGAAAACAGTCTATGACTTGGTGCTCCGGTACCGCTGGCCGTGCGGTAGCAGAGAAAACAGTCTGACTTGGTGCTCCGGTACCGCTGGCCGTGCGGTAGCTGAGAAAACAGTCTATGACTTGGTGCTCCGGTACCGCTGGCCGTGCGGTAGCAGAGAAAACAGTCTATGACTTGGTGCTCCGGTACCGCTGGCCGTGCGGTAGCTGAGAAAACAGTCTATGACTTGGTGCTCCGGTACCGCTGGCCGTGCGGTAGCTGAGAAAACAGTCTATGACTTGGTGCTCCGGTACCGCTGGCCGTGCGGTAGCAGAGAAAACAGTCTATGACTTGGTGCTCCGGTACCGCTGGCCGTGCGGTAGCAGAGAAAACAGTCTATGACTGGTGCTCCGGTACCGCTGGCCGTGCGGTAGCAGAGAAAACAGTCTATGACTTGGTGCTCCGGTACCGCTGGCCGTGCGGTAGCAGAGAAAACAGTCTATGACTTGATGCCCCGGTACCGCTGGCCGTGCGGTAGCAGAGAAAACAGTCTATGACTTGGTGCTCCGGTACCGCTGGCCGTGCGGTAGCAGAGAAAACAGTCTATGACTTGGTGCTCCGGTACCGCTGGCCGTGCGGTAGCAGAGAAAACAGTCTATGACTTGGTGCTCCGGTACCGTTGGCCGTGCGGTAGCAGAGAAAACAGTCTGACTTGGTGCTCCGGTACCGCTGGCCGTGCGGTAGCTGAGAAAACAGTCTATGACTTGGTGCTCCGGTACCGCTGGCCGTGCGGTAGCAGAGAAAACAGTCTATGACTTGGTGCTCCGGTACCGCTGGCCGTGCGGTAGCAGAGAAAACAGTCTATGACTTGGTGCTCCGGTACCGCTGGCCGTGCGGTAGCAGAGAAAACAGTCTATGACT
Organism: Oncorhynchus mykiss; assembly: GCF_013265735.2. Taxonomy (NCBI): domain Eukaryota; kingdom Metazoa; phylum Chordata; class Actinopteri; order Salmoniformes; family Salmonidae; genus Oncorhynchus; species Oncorhynchus mykiss. The sequence continues at coordinate 70,101,950 of NC_048579.1, forward strand.
TGGTGCTCCGGTACCGCTGGCCGTGCGGTAGCAGAGAAAACAGTCTATGACTTGGTGCTCCGGTACCGCTGGCCGTGCGGTAGCAGAGAAAACAGTCTATGACTTGGTGCTCCGGTACCGCTGGCCGTGCGGTAGCAGAGAAAACAGTCTATGACTTGGTGCTCCGGTACCGCTGGCCGTGCGGTAGCAGAGAAAACAGTCTGACTTGGTGCTCCGGTACCGCTGGCCGTACGGTAGCTGAGAAAACAGTCTATGACTTGGTGCTCCGGTACCGCTGGCCGTGCGGTAGCAGAGAAAACAGTCTATGACTTGGTGCTCCGGTACCGCTGGCCGTGCGGTAGCAGAGAAAATAGTCTATGACTTGGTGCTCCGGTACCGCTGGCCGTGCGGTAGCAGAGAAAACAGTCTATGACTTGGTGCTCCGGTACCGCTGGCCGTGCGGTAGCAGAGAAAACAGTCTATGACTTGGTGCTCCGGTACCGCTGGCCGTGCGGTAGCTGAGAAAACAGTCTATGACTTGGTGCTCCGGTACCGCTGGCCGTGCGGTAGCAGAGAAAACAGTCTATGACTTGGTGCTCCGGTACCGCTGGCCGTGCGGTAGCAGAGAAAACAGTCTATGACTTGGTGCTCCGGTACCGCTGGCCGTGCGGTAGCAGAGAAAACAGTCTATGACTTGGTGCTCCGGTACCGCTGGCCGTGCGGTAGCAGAGAAAACAGTCTATGACTTGATGCTCCGGTACCGCTGGCTGTGCGGTAGCAGAGAAAACAGTCTATGACTTGGTGCTCCGGTACCGCTGGCCGTGCGGTAGCAGAGAAAACAGTCTATGACTTGGTGCTCCGGTACCGCTGGCCGTGCGGTAGCAGAGAAAACAGTCTATGACTTGGTGCTCCGGTACCGCTGGCCGTGCGGTAGCAGAGAAAACAGTCTGACTTGGTGCTCCGGTACCGCTGGCCGTGCGGTAGCTGAGAAAACAGTCTATGACTTGGTGCTCCGGTACCGCTGGCCGTGCGGTAGCAGAGAAAACAGTCTATGACTTGGTGCTCCGGTACCGCTGGCCGTGCGGTAGCAGAGAAAACAGTCTATGACTTGGTGCTCCGGTACCGCTGGCCGTGCGGTAGCAGAGAAAACAGTCTGACTTGGTGCTCCGGTACCGCTGGCCGTGCGGTAGCAGAGAAAACAGTCTATGACTTGGTGCTCCGGTACCGCTGGCCGTGCGGTAGCAGAGAAAACAGTCTATGACTTGGTGCTCCGGTACCGCTGGCCGTGCGGTAGCAGAGAAAACAGTCTATGACTTGGTGCTCCGGTACCGCTGGCCGTGCGGTAGCAGAGAAAACAGTCTATGACTTGGTGCTCCGGTACCGCTGGCCGTGCGGTAGCAGAGAAAACAGTCTATGACTTGGTGCTCCGGTACCGCTGGCCGTGCGGTAGCAGAGAAAACAGTCTATGACTTGGTGCTCCGGTACCGCTGGCCGTGCGGTAGCAGAGAAAACAGTCTGACTTGGTGCTCCGGTACCGCTGGCCGTGCGGTAGCTGAGAAAACAGTCTATGACTTGGTGCTCCGGTACCGCTGGCCGTGCGGTAGCAGAGAAAACAGTCTATGACTTGGTGCTCCGGTACCGCTGGCCGTGCGGTAGCAGAGAAAACAGTCTATGACTTGGTGCTCCGGTACCGCTGGCCGTGCGGTAGCAGAGAAAACAGTCTATGACTTGGTGCTCCGGTACCGCTGGCCGTGCGGTAGCAGAGAAAACAGTCTGACTTGGTGCTCCGGTACCGCTGGCCGTGCGGTAGCAGAGAAAACAGACTATGACTTGGTGCTCCGGTACCGCTGGCCGTGCGGTAGCAGAGAAAACAGTCTGACTTGGTGCTCCGGTACCGCTGGCCGTGCGGTAGCAGAGAAAACAGACTATGACTTGGTGCTCCGGTACCGCTGGCCGTGCGGTAGCAGAGAAAACAGTCTATGACTTGGTGCTCCGGTACCGCTGGCCGTGCGGTAGCAGAGAAAACAGTCTATGACTTGGTGCTCCGGTACCGCTGGCCGTGCGGTAGCAGAGAAAACAGTCTATGACTTGGTGCTCCGGTACCGCTGGCCGTGCGGTAGCAGAGAAAACAGTCTATGACTTGGTGCTCCGGTACCGCTGGCCGTGCGGTAGCAGAGAAAACAGTCTATGACTTGGTGCTCCGGTACCGCTGGCCGTGCGGTAGCAGAGAAAACAGTCTATGACTTGGTGCTCCGGTACCGCTGGCCGTGCGGTAGCAGAGAAAACAGTCTGACTTGGTGCTCCGGTACCGCTGGCCGTGCGGTAGCTGAGAAAACAGTCTATGACTTGGTGCTCCGGTACCGCTGGCCGTGCGGTAGCAGAGAAAACAGTCTATGACTTGGTGCTCCGGTACCGCTGGCCGTGCGGTAGCAGAGAAAACAGTCTATGACTTGGTGCTCCGGTACCGCTGGCCGTGCGGTAGCAGAGAAAACAGTCTATGACTTGGTGCTCCGGTACCGCTGGCCGTGCGGTAGCAGAGAAAACAGTCTATGACTTGGTGCTCCGGTACCGCTGGCCGTGCGGTAGCAGAGAAAACAGTCTATGACTTGGTGCTCCGGTACCGCTGGCCGTGCGGTAGCAGAGAAAACAGTCTATGACTTGGTGCTCCGGTACCGCTGGCCGTGCGGTAGCAGAGAAAACAGTCTATGACTTGGTGCTCCGGTACCGCTGGCCGTGCGGTAGCAGAGAAAACAGTCTATGACTTGGTGCTCCGGTACCGCTGGCCGTGCGGTAGCAGAGAAAACAGTCTATGACTTGGTGCTCCGGTACCGCTGGCCGTGCGGTAGCAGAGAAAACAGTCTATGACTTGGTGCTCCGGTACCGCTGGCCGTGCGGTAGCAGAGAAAACAGTCTATGACTTGGGTGACTGGAGTCTTTGAATCATTTGTATTATTATTATTTTGTATGTAGGCTAAGACGTTGAGCTAAGTCACTATGTTGTTCCATTTCCAACACAAAGCGTTGCTATCCACCCTACATGTGAACTGAGACTAATACAGCCTTTGATAAGAGATCATAATAGATGCTTCTTTTGTTTCATGTTGAGATATTTTAGTCCCGGGGGAAGAAAGCAGCATGTTCTGCTCAACAGTGGAAAATTGATCTCTAGGTGGGGTTCCATCCTCCTGCACTGCCTTGCTATGGGGGAGGGGCCATCTCCTGTACTGCCTTGCTATGTGGGAGGGGCCGTCTCCTGTACTGCTTTGCTATGGGGGAGGGGCCATCTCCTTTACTGCCTTGCTATGGAGGGAGGGGCCGTCTCCTGTACTGCCTTGCTATGGGGGAGGGGCCGTCTCCTGTACTGCCTTGCTATGTGGGAGGGGCCGTCTCCTGTACTGCCTTGCTATGTGGGAGGGGCCGTCTCCTGTACTGCCTTGCTATGGGGGAGGGGCCGTCTCCTGTACTGCCTTGCTATGTGGGAGGGGCCGTCTCCTGTACTGCCTTGCTATGGGGGAGGGGCCGTCTCCTGTACTGCCTTGCTATGGGGGAGGGGCCGTCTCCTGTACTGCCTTGCTATGGGGGAGGGGCCGTCTCCTGTACTGCCTTGCTATGGGGGAGGGGCCGTCTCCTGTACTGCCTTGCTATGGGGGAGGGGCCGTCTCCTGTACTGCCTTGCTATGGAGGGAGAGGGCATCTCCTGTACTGCCTTGCTATGGGGGAGGGGCCGTCTCCTGTACTGCCTTTCTATGGAGGGAGGGGGCGTCTCCTGTACTGCCTTACAGTGGGGGGAGGGGGCGGCTGTGGAAAACATCCAAATATGTCATCCCTTATGACATCCAAACTGAGTGTGCGTCCCAAATGGCACCCTATTCCCTATTTATTGCACTACTTTTGACAGCCCTATAAGGAATAGGGTGCCATTTGGGTTGCAAGCAGAGCCATCTCACAATCTCACTCACTACTTATTTACTCCTCCCTTCCCCCCCAACCAGGGCCACTCTGTCCCATAAGATTGCCATAGGGGACTTCCCTCCCTTCCCCCCCAACCAGGGCCCTAGAGGACTACCCTCCCTTCCCCCCCAAACAGGGCCATTCTGCCCCCTAAGATTGCCCTAGAGGACTACCCTCCCTTCCCCCCCAACCAGGGCCTCTCTGCCCCCTAAGATTGCCCTAGAGGACTACCCTCCCTTCCCCCCCAACCAGGGCCACTCTGCCCCCTACGATTGCCCTAGAGGACTTCCCTCCCTCCCCCCCCAACCAGGGCCCTAGAGGACTTCCCTCCCTTCCCCCCCAACCAGGGCCTCTCTGCCCCCTAAGATTGCCCTAGAGGCCTACCCTCCCTTCCCCCCAACCAGGGCCCCTCTGCTCCCCTAAGATTGTACTAAGGGACTTCCCTCCCATTCCTCCAGTCAAACCTCACTCCCGTCAGGTGGGAAGACTGTTGAGCAACTTCCATAAGTCTGGCCAATTCATTATTGATTGGTGGTGTTTTGTGAGTGACAGCTGCAGACGAGGTTAAATGCAGCAACATCTCCTGGATGAGGTCTTGAGAGGCCCACTCAGACGTTGAATTGAATTGAATTGGATCGGAGTGTGGTTGTGTGTAAGTTGAAAGTCATAATTGACTGGCTGGGTGTGTGGCTTGTATTTGCCAAGGTGTGCTAGCTGTACGGTCCCCTCAGCTCTTCAT